>NC_042966.1:32090503-32095540 GCF_901001165.1 Salmo trutta | reverse complement strand
CTGAGCCGTAGGACCATGCCTCAGGACTACCTGGCCTGATGACTCCTTGCTGTCCCCAGTCCACCTGGCCGTGCTGCTGCTCCAGTTTCAACTGTTCTGCTTGCGGCTATGGAACCCTGACCTATTCACCGGACATGCTACCTGTCCCAGACCTGCTGTTTTCAACTCTCTAGAGACAGCAGGAGAGGTAGAGATACTCTGAATGATCGGCTATGAAAAGCCAATTGACATTTACTCCTGAGGTTGCACCCTCGACAACCACTGTGATTATTATTATTTGACCCTGCTGGTCATCTATGAACATTTGAACATCTTGGCCATGTTCTATTATAATCTCCACCCGGCACAGCCAGAAGAGGACTGGCCACCCCTCATAGCCTGGTTTCTCTCTAGGTTTCTTCCTAGGTTCTGGCCTTTCTAGGGAGTTTTTCCTAGCCACCGTGCTTCTACACCTGCATTGCATTGCTTTGGGGTTTTAGGTTGGGTTTCTGTATAGCACTTTGAGATATCAGCTGTCAGCTATCTCTCTGTCCCTTTCTCTCTCATTCTCCCTCTATCTCTCTGTCCCTTTCTCTCTCATTCTCCCTCTATCTCTCTGTCCCATTCTCTCTCATTTTGCCTCTATCACTCTGTCCCTATACCTGTCTTAATCTTCCTCCTTTCCTGTCTCTCTGTGATTGTTTCCTTTGGTCTTCCTTCCCTGTATGTTTCCTACAGAGTGACAACTACGGTACCTTTGAGTATTAGTTTGTGCATAATGACTGGAATGTGTGTGTTGGTGTCCTTCAAATCCTTCACAAACAGTATCAAAACAAAACAGACGTTCTTTATTTCTGGGTTTATCACGGGAGCTCTAGTCCTCATGAGGATGGTTCGGTTCAGTGTGTGTGTGTGTGTGTGTGTGTGTGTGTGTGAAATGTAAAAAATAAAAAATACAAATGTAAAAAAATGTGTGTGTGTGTGTGTGTTTATTTGTTATGTGTGTGTGGGTGTGGGTGTGTATGTGTGTATTTGTTGTGTGTGTGTGTGTGTGTGTGTGTGTGTGTGTGTGTGTGTGTGTGTGTGGATGAGGATAGCTCTTTCAGCTCCTCTTCTCTCTTCCGCCGGGCTTTCTGCTATCCCTCCCCTCTTTATTCCTGCTTCCGCTCCTCTCTAAAAGTATCCCCTCTTCAGGGGTTTCTCCTCTCTTTTAGCTTCCCTCTCTCATTTGATCCATTCCCGCTCCTCTACATGACAGTCCCAGCCTCCTGTGGCTTAGAGAAAACCCATACAGAGTTACTGTCAATGATATGTGACATTCTAGAAACAGAATAGTTCAGAGTGAAAATAAAATAAGCATTAAACTAAAGTTGGAAGACAACTGTGAATGTGTTTATTGTTCATCTATTTGTTATTTGTTTATTTACGACTGTAACAGCTAAAGGGGATCCCAATAAAGGAATACAAAAGCTGATGTTAGAATTTAATGAGTTCAACCGGATAAACTACACACACACACACACACACACACACACACACACACACACACACACACACACACACACACACACACACACACACACACACACACACACACACACACACAGGCACAAACACACCTGATATACAATATAAACTCTGCTGTAGAAGGCGGGAGTGTCATTCATTATTTGGAACAGATGAAATCCAGCAGGAGTGGTCTCAGATCCTTCCTGTCTAAGCAGGAGTGGTCTCAGATCCTTCCTGTCTAAGCAGGAGTCTCAGATCCTTCCTGTCTAAGCAGGAGTGGTCTCAGATCCTTCCTGTCTAAGCAGGAGTCTCAGATCCTTCCTGTCTAAGCAGGAGTCTCAGATCCTTCCTGTCTAAGCAGGAGTGGTCTCAGATCCTTCCTGTCTAAGCAGGAGTCTCAGATCCTTCCTGTCTAAGCAGGAGTCTCAGATCCTTCCTGTCTAAGCAGGAGTCTCAGATCCTTCCTGTCTAAGCAGGAGTCTCAGATCCTTCCTGTCTAAGCAGGAGTCTCAGATCCTTCCTGTCTAAGCAGGAGTCTCAGATCCTTCCTGTCTAAGCAGGAGTGGTCTCAGATCCTTCCTGTCTAAGCAGAGAAATGCTGTACTTTGGAGAAGCGGAAAAGCAAAATAAACACGAGAGAGAATGGAGAGCCGTCCCTCCCTGCTGTGGTCCATATGGGATTGAAGTCTTGTTAGGAAAGGTTTTTGACAATGAGGTGTGTGTGTGTGTGTGTGTGTGTGTGTGTGTGTGTGTGTGTGTGTGTGTGCGTGTGCGCGTGTGCATGTGTGTGTGTGCGCATGTGTGTGCATGTCATTTTTGTGACATCTGAATAACTGACAGCTCCTTATTGTTTTCCTGGAGGAATGTCTTGACTGACACTAGGACTGGTTTTACTGAAATCTCTCACTCCCCTTTTTCTCTCTCGTTCTCTCTGTCACGTAGCCAACGTCAATCTTTGGTTCCTGTGCCTGTCCCTCACTCTATCAATCACTTTTCCTGTCTTTTTCTTGTTTCTCTCTCGCTCCCTGTCAGACAAACATCTGGTGAGACTCATTTACATGTGACCTATTTGTGGAGTGTGTGTGTGTGTGAGTGTGTGTGTGTGTCTATGCACAGACAAACAGTGTGATGTCTGTATATGTGTGTGTGTGTATATATATATATATGTGTGTGTGTGTGTGTGTGTGTGTGTGTGTGTGTGTGTATGTGTGTATATATATACACATGTGTGTATATATGTGTGTGTGTGTGTGTGTGTGTGTGTGTGTAGCCTCACCCTATCCCCAACAATAGACTTCTAATTAAACATGTTTATTTCTCTCTTTCCTTCTCTCATCTCCCTCTCGTCTATCGTTTCTCCTCTCCCACATGAAGAAATACTAAAGTGTATACTATGGCAGGAATACTGTAGTGTTGTTGTTTAATTATCTTTCTCCTTGAGAAAACCTATTGGACAAATACTAAAAGAGCAAATGTTCCATAACCTGTAAGTAGGACTGGGGACTGAACGGACAGCTCAGAGCTTCTGCTCGTTTCTATAACCATAGCGATGGTGATGAACCTTGGGACTGGTAGGGACATCTCAGGGCTTCATGGTCTCTTCTATCCCTCTTCTCCATGTACTGGTCTGGTGAAGGTCAGGTAAGGTACAAGGGGGGGGGGGGTAGTGGAGTTCTCCTTTTCTCTTCATCAACTTGATTTGATTCAAACAAACTTGAATGGATTTAAAATAAGAAGAAGTAAAGTAAAAAAATATATATAATAAAGGGTTTAGTTTTAAAGGGAAGAGTTGTGTAGAGGACATGAACCTGGTTCAGGGTAAGGGTTTAGGTTTAAAGGGAAGGGTTGGATAGAGGACATGGACCTGGTTCAGGGTAAAGGTTTAAAGGTAAGGGTTGGGTAGAGGATATGAACCTGGTTCAGGGTAAGGGTTTAGTTTTAAAGGGAAGGGTTGAGTAGAGGATATGAACCTGGTTCAGGGTAAAGGTTTAAAGGGAAGGGTTGAGTAGAGGATATGTACCTGGTTCAGGGTAAGGGTTTAGGTTTAAAGGGAAGGGTTGGGTAGAGGATATGAACCTGGTTCAGGGTAAGGGTTTAGTTTTAAAGGGAAGGGTTGAGTAGAGGATATGAACCTGGTTCATGGTAAGGGTTTAGGTTTAAAGGGAAGGGTTGGGTAGAGGATATGAACCTGGTTCAGGGTAAAGGTTTAAAGGGAAGGGTTGGGTAGAGGATATGAACCTGGTTCAGGGTAAGGGTTTAGGTTTAAAGGGAAGGGTTGGGTAGAGGATATGAACCTGGTTCAGGGTAAAGGTTTAAAGGGAAGGGTTGGGTAGAGGATATGAACCTGGTTCAGGGTAAAGGTTTAAAGGGAAGGGTTGGATAGAGGATATGAACCTGGTTCAGGGTAAAGGTTTAGTTTTAAAGGGAAGGGTTGAGTAGAGGATATGAACCTGGTTCAGGGTAAGGGTTTAGTTTTAAAGGGAAGGGTTGGGTAGAGGATATGAACCTGGTTCAGGGTAAGGGTTTAGTTTTAAAGGGAAGGGTTGAGTAGAGGATATGAACCTGGTTTAGGGTAAGGGTTTAAAGGGAAGGGTTGGGTAAAGGATATGAACCTGGTTTAGGGTAAGGGTTTAGTTTTAAAGGGAAGGGTTGGGTAGAGGACATGAACCTGGTTCAGGGTAAGGGTTTAGGTTTAAAGGGAAGGGTTGGGTAGAGGATATGAACCTGGTTCAGGGTAAGGGTTTAGTTTTAAAGGGAAGGGTTGAGTAGAGGATATGAACCTGGTTCAGGGTAAGGGTTTAGTTTTAAAGGGAAGGGTTGGGTAGAGGATATGAACCTGGTTCAGGGTAAGGGTTTAGTTTTAAAGGGAAGGGTTGGGTAGAGGATATGAACCTGGTTCAGGGTAAGGGGAATTGGGTTGGGGGAAGGGGTAAATAACTTTATTAAAAATAGAAAGTAGGGGATGTAAACTTGTTCTTTAGGATATTGGGAAGGAAGTGGTGGTTTTTGATTTTTGAAAAGAGTATTAATGGTTGTAGTTATTGTTGATGTTGTTTGTGTTCCATTGAGCTCTGGAAAGAAAAGTGTAGTAAAACTGTCATTTGTTAATATGGCAGCTTCAATTGCAGTGCCTAGTGTGTTTTTGTGTACGTGGGAGTCTGTATGACATCTTGATGGTTTTGAATGTTTTCTGACATTAGACCGCACCACGGTACACCAGGCTGGCGTAGCATATTCAATTAGCTGTACACTGGTACAGTCTCATGGCTATTCCTGGGGAGGCACCTCCTTTTCTTCTGTAGAGTACCCTCAGGTGGTTCAGGTTCTTCCTTTCCTTGCACTGGGTCTTCGGGGGGTTGATCTTGACCCACCACAGATTGGCCCAGTTCTCAATCTCTGTTATGCTCTTCTGTAGCTTTTTTCCAGCACGGGCAAAGTTTTTAGAGGAGGCCCGATAACAGAGATTGTCTCTGAACTGGGCCACTTGTCCCTCTCTTGGGTAATAAATATCACAGACGTACATTAAAAACAGTAGAGGACTGAGGATGG
>NC_042966.1:31885503-32080503 GCF_901001165.1 Salmo trutta | reverse complement strand
ATCAAATTACACCCTTATTCCCCTTATAATGACTCTAATCAAATTACACCCTTATTCCCCTTATAGTGACTCTAATCAAATTACACCCTTATTCCCCTTATAATGACTCTAATCAAATTACACCCTTATTCCCCTTATAGTGACTCTAATCAAATTACACCCTTATTCCCCTTATAATGACTCTAATCAAATTACACCCTTATTCCCCTTATAGTGACTCTAATCAAATTACACCCCTATTCCCCCTTATAGTGACTTTAATCAAATTACACCCTTATTCCCCCTTATAGTGACTCTAATCAAATTACACCCTTATTCCCCTTATAGTGACTCTAATCAAATTACACCCCTATTCCCCCTTATAGTGACTCTAATCAAATTACACCCTTATTCCCCCTTATAGTGACTCTAATCAAATTACACCCTTATTCCCCTTATAGTGACTCTAATCAAATTACACCCTTATTCCCCTTATAGTGACTCTAATCAAATTACACCCTTATTCCCCTTATAGTGACTCTAATCAAATTACACCCTTATTCCCCTTATAGTGACTCTAATCAAATTACACCCTTATTCCCCTTATAGTGACTCTAATCAAATTACACCCTTATTCCCCTTATAATGACTCTAATCAAATTACACCCTTATTCCCCTTATAGTGACTCTAATCAAATTACACCCTTATTCCCCTTATAATGACTCTAATCAAATTACACCCTTATTCCCCTTATAGTGACTCTAATCAAATTACACCCTTATTCCCCTTATAATGACTCTAATCAAATTACACCCCTATTCCCCCTTATTGTGACTCTAATCAAATTACACCCTTATTCCCCCTTATAGTGACTCTAATCAAATTACACCCCTATTCCCCCTTATAGTGACTCTAATCAAATTACACCCTTATTCCCCCTTATAGTGACTCTAATCAAATTACACCCTTATTCCCCTTATAGTGACTCTAATCAAATTACACCCCTATTCCCCTTATAGTGACTCTAATCAAATTACACCCTTATTCCCCTTATAATGACTCTAATCAAATTACACCCTTATTCCCCTTATAGTGACTCTAATCAAATTACACCCTTATTCCCCTTATAATGACTCTAATCAAATTACACCCCTATTCCCCCTTATTGTGACTCTAATCAAATTACACCCTTATTCCCCCTTATAGTGACTCTAATCAAATTACACCCCTATTCCCCCTTATAGTGACTCTAATCAAATTACACCCTTATTCCCCTTATAGTGACTCTAATCAAATTACACCCCTATTCCCCTTATAGTGACTCAAATTACACCCTTATTCCCCTTATAATGACTCTAATCAAATTACACCCGTATAGTGCACTGCATAGGGAATAGGGTATCAAACAGCATAGGGAATAGGGTGTCACACAACATAGGGAATAGGGTGCCATTAGAGACAAAGACTGAGACAGGCACTAGTCTAACTGTATGTAGGGAACGGAGAAAGACAGAGAATACACACACACACACACACACACACACACACACACACACACACACACACACACACACATACACACACTCAGCCTCAATGCACAACTAGCTGCTGCACACACACACGCACGCACACGCACACACACACACAGCCTTGTACAACTAACCTCGTGGGGACACACAATTTGGTCCCATTCAAAATCCTATTTTCCCTAACCCCTAACCCTAACCCTACCCTAACCCTAACCTTAACCCAGAAATAGCATTTGACCTTGTGGCGACCAACAAAATGTCCCCAGTTGGTCAAATTTTTTGTCAGTTTACTACTCTTGTGGGGACTTCTGGTACACACACTCAGCCTCAATGCACAACTAGCTGCTGCACAGACACACGCACACACACATACACAAACAATTAACCCTTCACTTCTCTTAGCTCTCATCACAGTAGAGTGGACAATCTCATAATCTAAAGCAGCTCGTAAGAATAGAATCGAAGAGAATAAAATAGATCCTCATTATCTAATTGAACTTGGTCGACTCATTAACGCTTAGCTACAGCACTCCAAGGTATTGGGGGGGGGGGGGTCTATGTTTAGATAGATGCTGTTTAGAACATACATTCTCTGTCATGTACTTTAGAATAGGACATGAGGTAGACATGTCAGTTCTATACATAACATTTCTACCTGCAACGTTCGGAACATTGCTTCCACCAGAAAGAGACAGAGGGAAAGTCACTTAAGTCAGCATCTTTTTGATCCAAATGATAATTGTTTGCTCCATTGACGAGATGCAGTAACGTAGTGATGGAAACACTTATGAGAGAGGTGAAGGTGAGCGAGGTGAAGTTGAAAACAATGACAAGCATCATTCTACTCCTGACAGAATACAGGCCAATCAAAGCATCTCTCATATTCTGTAGTTAAATAACTTACATTGACTCTCGATTGACAGGCAAGAACCAACCGACCTGCAAATTAAACATTATCATTTCATCTCTTCGTTAATTAAGATGACGTCACAAACTTCATCATCTGCCAAAATATCTCAACTCCCCCTGTGGGTATAACATGTTGCATGGAGCTCTGTCTGGGTAGACTGACTCATTTATGAAGGCAATCTGTGACGAGATGAATGACTAGATAGTGGGAGAGAGAGGGGGGAGAGAGACAGAGAGAGAGACAGAAAGAGAGAGGGAGGGAGGGAGGGAGGGAGGGAGGGAGGGAGAGAAAGGGTGGGAAGGGGAGAGAGACAGAGAGGGAGGGAGGGGGGAGAGAAAGGGTGGGAAGGGGAGAGAGACAGAGAAGGAGGGGAGAGAGAGGGCGGGTGAGAGAGAAAGAATCGTTAGATAGCTAGTGAGAGAAACAGAACACTAGCAGGAATGTCGGATGACGCCATACAATCACAAATTCTTTAAATAGGTTAAACAACATAAATGAGCTAAATACAGTGCCTTCGGAAAGTAATACGACCCTTTGACTTTTTCCACATTTTTTTACGTTACAGCCTTATTCTAAAATGGATAGAATAGTTTTATTTCCCACATCAATCCACACACAATTCCCCGCAATCCACACACATTTACATAAGTATTCAGACCCTTTACTCAGTACTTTGTTGAAGCACCTTTGGCAGAAGCCTTGAGTCTTCTTGGGTATGACACTACAAGCTTGGCACACCTGTGTTTGGGGAATTTCTCCCATTCTTCTCTGCAGATCCTCTCAATCTCTGTCAGGTTGGATGGGGAGCATCACTGCACAGCTATTTTCAGGTCTCTCCAGAGATGTTAGATCAGGTTCAAGTCTGGGCTCTGGCTGGGACACTCAAGGACATTCATAGACTTGTCCCAAAGCCACTCTTGTGTTGTCTTGGCTGTGTGCTTAGGGTCGTTGTCTTGTTGGAAGGTGAACCTTCGCCCCAGTCTGAGGTCCTGAGCGCTCTGAAGCATCCCCACAGCATAATGCTGCCACCACCATGCTTCACCGTAGGGATGATGCCAGGTTTCCTCCAAAGGTGACGCTTGGCATTCAGGCAAAATAGTTCAATCTTGGTTTCATCAGACCAGCGCAAGCGGGCTGTCATGTGCCTTTTACTGAGGAGTGGCTTCCGTCTGGCCACTCTACCATAAAGGTATGATTAGTGGAGTGCTTCTGGAAGGTTCTCCCATCTCCACAGAGGAACTCTGGAGCTCTATTAGAGTGACCATTGGGTTCTTGGTCATCTCCTTGACCAAGGCCCTTCTCCCCCAATTGCTCAATTTGGCCGGGCGGCCAGCTCTAGGAAGAGTCTTGGTGATTCCATACTTCTTCCATTTAAGAATGATGGAGTCCACTGTGTTCCTGGGGACCTTCAATGCTGCAGAAACTCCCCAGATCTGTGCCTCAACACAATCCTCCAAGACTTAGGTTTCTCTTTATGTAGTGTTGTGTTGTCTCTCTTGTCGTGATGTGTGTTTTGTCCTATATTTTATTTATTTTTTTATCCCAGCCCCCGTCCCCGCAGGAGGCCTTTTGGTAGGCCGTCATTGTAAATAATAATTTGTTCTTAACTGACTTGCCTAGTTAAATAAAGATTAAATAAAAAAAATTGAAATCCTGTCTCGGAGCTCCACAAACAATTCCTACGACCTCATGTCTTGGTTTTTGCTCTGACAAGCACTGTCAACTGTGGGACCTTATATAGACAGGCGTGTGCCTTCCCAAATCACGTTCAATCAATTTAATTTACCACAGGTGGATTCCAATCAAATTGCAAAAACATCTCAAGGATGATCAATAGAATCAAGATGCACCTGATCTCATAGCAAAGGGTCTGAATACTTATGTAAATAAGGTATTTCCATTTTATTTATTTTTAAATGAGCAAAATCTAAAAACCTGTTTTCACTTTGTCATTTTGGGTTTCTGTGTGTACATTGATGATGACCAAAAAAAATTCATCCATTTTAGACTACTGCTGTAATGTAACAAAATGTGGGAAAAGTCAAGGGGTCTGAATACTTTCCGAAGGCACTGTGCATGCTAATTGTCGCACCATCAGCGAAGATTGCTCAATGAATTGGTTAAATAACAACTAAAAGAGCAGCGGAAGATGAGACGTCCACCTGGGGCCTTGGGCCTGGGGCCTGGGGCCTTGGGCATCTGGAAACTGAATGGACTATAATAGTATTCTGTTTCAAGACCACACCAACAGATTAACCCCTGACTAAACCGTCACACACACTCGCACGCAAGCACACAAAGGCAGGCAGACACATGCACACACATGCACACTGGATGTCCCTTTTGTTTTGTCTGATAAATGGTAAAAGTTTGGGTCTTTTTTTCACCACATTTAAATATTAATAGATATTAAATATTTCATATTTCATATTAATAACAGTAAGTGGCTACCCAGGGTAGAAGAAGCAGTGTTGAGATACGCTGCTTCATTCCTCTGGGGAGGTTCACACACTCAGTATCTGTACTGTAGTACAAAACTACTTTTCACCTTAAATGGTTTGAAATACTGTACTGGCCATATCATTGCAAACAGTGGTTCCCAAACTTGTTCACTTTGTGACCCTGAAAAATGGAAAATTCAAGTTTGCAGATACCACCAAAAAATTATGTAGGACATGGGGTGCTTATCTAGGTGAGGTAATACCCTGAATTGAAAAAGTATTGCACGTTAAAAAGTGGACTGCACAAATTTTTTGAAAGACGAAGAACTCAGTATAGCCTCCAATACAAAACAATGTCCCTAGCAACATTCAGAGACTTAGCTGTAAGAGGGAGAGAGAGAGAGAGAGAGAGAGCGAGAGTGAGAGAGAGAGCATGCGAGAGAGAGTGAGAGATAGAGAGCGAGAGATAGAGAGCGAGAGATAGAGAGAGAGAGAGAGCATGCGAGAGAGAGTGAGAGATAGAGAGCGAGAGAGAGAGAGAGTGAAGCCTGGAGGTTTTCTATCAAAGTCCTCTCTCCTCCTTCTTTTCTCTCTTTAAACATCCCTCCATCCTCTCCTCTGCCTCCCCTCTTCTCTCCATCACTGTTGAAGAGAGAGTGTGTGTGTGTGTGTGTGTGTGTGTGTGTGTGTCCTCGCATTTCTGCATGCTTTTATATGTGTGCAATGGGACTAAGAGGCCTTTCTAATGGTAGGAGTAATGAGAGAAATAAACAACATTTATAATGCCTTAAAGGGGCAATCTGCAGTTGCTACATCCATTTTTGTATGATACAGTCCCTACAGAAATTATTCATACCCCTTGACTTATTTCACATTTTGCTGTGAAATACACACAATACCCCATAATGCAGCGTTTCCCAAACTCGGTCCTAGGTACGCCAAGGGGTGCATATTTAGTTTTCTACGCATCTGATTCAAATGATCAAAGCTTGATCAGTAGTTGATCATTTGAATCAGCTGTGTAGTGCTAAAAAACGTTTGGTTACTGGCCCAATGCTCTAGCCGCTAGAGCAAAGACTTTCACATTGTTGTTCTGAAGCCATTCCAGCATTGCTTAGGCTGTATGCTTGGGGTCCTTGTTCTGTTGGAACATACAGTACCAGTCAAAAGTTTGGACACTCCTTCTCATTCAAGGGTTTTTCATTATTTTTACAATTTTCTAGATTGTAGAATAATAGTGAAGACATCAAAACTATGAAATAACACATATGGAATCATGTAGTAACCAAAAAAGTGTTAAAAACTGTGTAAGGGCTATTTGACCAAGAAGGAGAGTGATGGAGTGCTGCATCAGATGACCTGGCCTCCACAATCACCTGACCTCAACCCAAATGAGATGGTTTGGGATGAGTTGGAATGCAGAGTGAAGGAAAAGCAACCAACAAGTGCTCAGCATATGTGGGAACTCCTTCAAGACTGTTGGAAAAGCATTTGTCATGAAGCTGGTTGAGAGAATGCCAAGAGTGTGCAAAGCTGTCATCAAGGCAAAGGGTGGCTACTCTGAAGAATCTCAAATATTAAATATATTTTGTTTTGTTTAACACTTTTTTGGTTACTACATGATTCCATATGTGTTATTTCTTAGTTTTGATGTCTTCACTGTTATTCTACAATGTAGGAAACAGTAAAAATAAAGAAAAAACATTGAATGAGTAGGTGTGTCCAAACTTTTGACTGGAACTGTAAATCTTTGCACCAGTCTAAGGTCACTTGCACTCTGAAGCAGGTTCTCATCAAGGATTTGCCTGTATTTCAAATCAAATCAAATTGTATATCACATGCACCGAATACAACAGGTGTAGACCTTACAGTGAAATGCTTAATTACAAGCCCTAACCAACAATGCCGTTAAAAAAAACAAAAAATAAATGTAAAATAATTGTGAGGCTATATACAGGGTGTAATAATGGAGCTGTGAGTCTGGAAGCAGGTGCAGGTGAAACGTTTAATAAAACAACAAAATCAGGAACGAGACAATTCCATGTGGCTACAACCCGGTAAACAAAAACAATACCAACTAGTGAATGAACATAAGCGTGTGACATATAAAGGGAAGGGAATGATGAAGGTAATGAAGTCCAGATGTGAATCATAATGATTAATAGGTGAGAGTAATGATGAGCATAATCTGTGCGTAATGATGAATCCCAGGACCGGTGGTTAGTATTCCGGCGACGTTGTATGGCGAAGGGGAGGAGCAGGAGAAGATGTGACACAGGGGGTATTGGTACAGAGTCAATGTGCGGGGGCAAGAGTTAGTCGAGGTAATTGAGGTAAAATGTACATGTAGGTAATGTTATTAAAGTGACTACGCATAGATAATAACAGAGAGTAGCAGCAGTGTAAAATACAAGGGGGGGGGGGGCAATGCAAATAGTCTGGGTAGCCATTTGATTAGATGTTCAGGAGACTTATGGCTTTGGGGTAGAAGCTGTTTAGAAGCCTCTTGGACCTGACCTGGTACTCCGATACTTCTTGCCATGCGGTAGCAGAGAGAACAGTCTATGACTAGGGTGGCTGGAGAACTAGACAATTTTTAGGGCCTTCCTCTGACACCGCCTGGTATAGAGGTCCTGGACAGCAGGAAGCTTGGCCCCAGTGATGTACTGGGCCGTACGCACTACCCTCTGTAGTGCTTTGCAGTCGGAGGCCGAGCAGTTGCCATACCAGGCAGTGATGCAACCAGTCAGGATGCTCTCGAGGTTGCAGCTGTAGAACCTTTTGAGGATCTGAGGACTCATGCCAAATCCTTTCAGTCTCCTGAGGGGAAATAGGTTTTGTCGTGCCCTCTTCATGACCGTCTTGGTGTAAGTGGACCATGTTAGTTTGTTGGTGATGTGGACACCAAGGAACTTGAAGCTCTCAACCTGCTCCACTACAGCCCCGTCGATGTGAATGGGAGCGTCCTCGGCCCTTCTTTTCCTGTAGTCCACAATCATCTCCTTTGTCTTGATCACGTTGAGGAAGAGGTTGTTGTGCTGGCACCACACGGCCAGGTCTCTTACCTCCTCCCAATAGGCTGTCTCGTCATTGTCGGTGATCAGGCCTACCACTGTTGTTTTGTCAGCAAACTTAATGATGGTACAGGAGGGGACTGAGCACGCACCCGAGGGGACCACGTGTTAAGGATCAGCGTGGCAGACGTGTTGTTACCTACCCTTACCACCTGGGGGAGGCCCGTCAGGAAGTCCAGGATCCAGTTGCAGAGGGTGGTGTTTAGTCCCATGGTCCTTAGCTTAGTGATGAGCTTTGAGGGCACTATGGTGTTGAACGCTGAGCTGTAGTCAGTGAATAGCATTCTCACATAGGTGTTCCTTTTGTCCTGATGTGAAAGGGCAGTGTGGAGTGCAATAGAGACTGCATCATCTGTAGATCTGTTAGGGCGGTATGCACATTGGAGTGGGTCTAGGGTTTCTGGGATGATAGTGTTGATGTGAGCCATGACCAGCCTTTCAAAGCACTTCATGGCTACAGACATGAGTGCTACGGGTCGGTAGTCATTTAGGCAGGTTACCTTAGTGTTCTTGGGCACAGGGACTATGGTGGTCTGCTTGAAACATGTTGGTATTACAGACTCAGA
This sequence comes from Salmo trutta, assembly GCF_901001165.1. Taxonomy (NCBI): domain Eukaryota; kingdom Metazoa; phylum Chordata; class Actinopteri; order Salmoniformes; family Salmonidae; genus Salmo; species Salmo trutta. The sequence continues at coordinate 32,072,003 of NC_042966.1, read as the reverse complement.
CAGGGAGGGGTTGAACATTTCAGTGAAGACACTTGCCAGTTGGTCAGCGCATGCTCGCAGTACACATCCTGTTATTCCATCTGGTCCTGCGGCCTTGTGAATGTTGACCTGTTTAAAGGTCTTGCTCACATCGGCTGCGGACAGCGTGATCACACAGTCGTCCGTTTGGCTCCAGTCATTGTTCACTCTATCCTTACCAGTCTCCCAGTCCCCATTGCCTGATGCTGCCACCCCCATGTTTCACGGTAGATATGGTGTTAGATGGGTGATGAGCTGTGCCTGGTTTTCTCCAGACATAGCGCTTTGCATTCAGGCCAAATAGTTACATTTGTATCTCATGTCAGAGTGATCATTGGGTTCTTGGTCACCTCCCTGACCAAGGTTGCTCAGTTTGGTCAGATCCAGGCAGAGTCTGGATAGATACATATTTTTGGAGACCATTGTGCTCTTGGAAACTTTCAACACTCTAGAAATAGTTTTATACCCTTCTAAAGATATATGCCTCATCACAATTCTATCTCGGCTATAGACAGTCCAGACAGTTCCTTGGACTTCTTGGTATAGTTTCTGCTCTGACATGCACTCTCAACTGAGGGACCTTATGGGCGGCAGGTAGCTTAGCGGTTAAAGTGTTGAGCCAGTAACCGAATGGTTGCTGGTTCGAATACCTGAGCCAACGAGGTAAAACATTTACTGATGTGCCCTTGAGTAAGGCACCTAACCCTACTTTGCACCAGGGGCCCTGTACTACTCTGGCTGACCCTATAAAACAACACATTTCACTGCACCTGTCTGGTGTATGTGACAATAAAGACTTAAATATAGACAGCTGTGTTTCTTTATAAATCATGTCCAAACAATTGAATTGGTCACAAGTGGACTCCAATCAAGTTGTAGTGACATCTCAAGGATGATCGACGGAAACTGGATGCACCTGAGCTCAATTTAGAGTGTCATAGAAAAGAGGTGTAAAAACTTCTGTAAATTAGATATTCATTCAATAAATATACAAACATTTCTAAAAACATGTTTTCACTCTGCCATTATGGTGTATTGTGCGTAGATGGGTGAGAAACATCTATATTTAATCAATTTTGAATTCAGGAAAAATTTGGAATAAGTCAAGGGGTATGAATACTTTCTGAAGGCACTGCATATACCCACTGATTATTATTGAAGAATATATCTTATATTTACAATGCCTCATGAGCTTAGTACAATTGTCGTACCCCATCAGAACCCAAAATATTAGCTTGTTTTACTCCAATGTTTCTAAACATTGTAAATGTAAACTAACACTGCATGTAGCCTAAAGAAATGCTTAAACTATCATTTTGATATCTTGGATGGTCAGTCCTTGCATCCATAGCTCTGTCCATGAATTTCTCCAGGCCCATCCCCCAGTATTTTACCAAAACAGAGGTGGGGTGGCACTTTGTTAATGTTTCAACTGCGGATTAACCCTTTAAAGAAATCCATTACTAATTGTATGTTATGAATTTGGCTACTTTTAAAAAGAACAAAGTTGTTTTGCTTATCACCATTTAATTACTGTTTTTTGTAATTGTTATCTTGGAGCTATTTGCAAAAGTTTCAAAACATGACTGAAAGAAATCATTGGATACACTTCTATAAAGCCGTCCCACAAGTCAACAGAAAGAGAGGTGGCAAAAAACAACACCGGTGATGTCACTTCCTCTCAGACCTAGTTACTGTTACACTTACGCCCTGGTTACAATACACACAGCCAATTATTATACGCACATTATTCACACACGTGCACAGACTACCCTCATACATCAAGATCACACTATGTATCACACTGTGCAAGTATGAGAATAAAACTCCTTGTTAGCCTTGTGGTTCAGTGTGAGAGCTGCTGGGTAAAAATAGTTACATCACTGAGAGATAGAGTAATGATGGTCACACACACCCACCACACGCACACGCACACACACAAACAATCACAGCGTTAGCGCTCTGCTTCTGCTCAAAAGTTATGTCTGCTTACAATTAGTGTGTGTGTAAGTGTGTGTGTGTATGTGCACCCTATTATTAATATAACAGCGATATTATCACAATAACACATCTATATTGACATACAGTGCATTCGGAAAGTATTCAGACCCCTTCCCCATTTCCCCATTTTGTTGCGTTACAGCCTTTTTCCCACATTAAATTCATGTTTTTCCTCATCAATGTACAGACAATACCCCATAATGACAAAGTGAAAACAGGTTTTTATAAATCTTTGCCATTGATCATCCTTAAGATGTTTCTACAACTTGATTGGAGTCAACCTGTGTTAAATTCAATTGTTACACATGATTTGGAAAGGCACACACCTGTCTATATAAGGTCCTACAGTTGACAGTGCATGTCAGAGCAAAAACCAAGCCATGAGGTCGAAGGAATTGTCCGTAGAGCTCAGAGACAGGATTGTGTCGAGAAACAGATCTGGGGAAGGGTAGCAAAAAAATTCTGCAGCATTAAAGGTCCCCAAGAACACAGTGTGTTAGAGCCGATTCGGACATATTTGTATAAAAGACAGAACATACAGAGCTCCATGTATATTTGTGTAAATATATTAAATATGAATGTATATGATGAAATATTAGGTACCTTTATGATTTATATTTACCTGATTGAGATATATTCATTTGTTGTTAGTGTAACTTAGTTTTTGGCCCCCCCTCTTGCCCATTCATTGTACTGTGGTAAGTGTGTTAGGATAAAGGCAGGAAGTTGGGCCTTCGGGGGGAGGAGTCCTTGCTAGACGCGGGAGCGGTATAGTTTTTTGACCATACAGACATACAGACATACAAAGAGGTCATATTATGTATTTTCCATATCAAGTAATCTATGTTTTAAGTTGATTGGATAATCATTTTCCTGTTAGATATAAGAAGAATAAAAAATGTTGTTGCACCATATCCCTGGATCACATTGAATGTTTGGCTGTTTGGAAACCTTGAGTGTGGACTGTATGCGTACCAAACAACCCCGCTTCAGGCTTGGGCAGTGGCTATGGTCAAGAGGAAAGGAAGCCACTACAATCAAGTAAAAAAACTCTGTGAAGGATTACTATCGGAAGGAAATCTCCGGTTCGGACACACGCTGGATATTGTTCTATTTGTAATTGCATGCGAACCATAAGGACAGCTTGCTTGGAAGGACGTGAACTCCTAGAATTCGCCAGCCGTGAGTAACCACTGCGAATGAATGAGCTGCCCTGTTCAATGCGATCGGAATTCAAAACACAGTGCTGTGAAAACAATTAATAAGTTTAAGTTTGGGAAACACTGAGATTCTATGCACAATATAGCCTAATGAAATGTCTAATATTTGGCCTAACGTGGAAATGCAGTGCATCCACGCAACGAATGCAACTTAGCCTCTTACATCTACACGTTCCGCTAGCGGAACGTCTGCTCCAATATCCAATGATGGGCGGGGCGCGAAATTCAAACTCCTCTAAATCCGAAAACTTACACTTTTCAAACATATGACTATGTTACAGCTATTTAAAGACAAGACTCTCCTTTATCTAACCAAACTGTCCGATTTCAAAAAGGCTTTACAGCGAAAGCAAAACATTAGATTATGTCAGCAGAGTACCCAGCCAGGAATAATCACACAGCCATTTTTCAAGCTAGCATATCATGTCACATAAACCCAAACCATATCTAAATGCAGCACTAACCTTTGATGATCTTCATCAGATGACACACCTAGGACATTGTGTTATACAATACATGCATGTCTGTTCAATCAAGTTCATATTTATATCAAAAACCAGCTTTTTACATTAGCATGTGACGTTCAGAACTAGCATTCCCACCGAACACTTCCGGTGATTTTACTAAATTACTCACGATAAACGTTCACAAAAAGCATAACAATTATTTTAAGAATTATAGATACAGAACTCCTCTATGCACTCGATATGTCCGATTTTAAAATAGCTTTTCGGATGAAGCACATTTTGCAATAATGTAAGTACATAGCCCGGCGTTACAGGGCTAGCTATTTAGACACCCACCCAGTGTAGCCTTCACCAAAATCACATTTCCTATAAGAAAAATGTTCTTACCTTGCTTGTTCTTCATCAGAATACACTGCCAGGACTTCTACTTCAATAACAAATGTAGGTTTGGTCCCAAATAATCCATCGTTATATCCAAACAGCGACGTTTTGTTCGTGCGTTCTAGACACTATCCCAACGCTAAATCTCGGCCACGAGCATGACGCAAAATATGACAAAAAATTTCGAAATATTCCATTACCGTACTTCGAAGCATGTCAACCGCTGTTTAAAACCAATATTTATGCAATTTATCTCGTAGAGAAGCGATAATATTCCGACCGGGAATCTGCCTGTCTGTAAACTGAGGAAAAAACCAAAAGCCGGGGGCGGGGCGTGTCACGCGCCTAAGGCTTAGTCCATTGACTGACCACTCAGCATTTGCTCTCGTGTGCTTCAGCCAGGGCTTTGAATGACATCATTCCTGTTTTTCCCGGGCTGTGAGACTCCATTGTTGACGTGAGAAGTGTCACGTAAGAGCAGAGATCCTTTGTAAACGATAGAGAGAATCAAGAAGGGCAAGAAATGTTCAGACAGGGTACTTCCTGAACAGAAGCATCTCAGGTTTTTGCCTGCCATAGGAGTTCTGTTATACTCACAGACACCATTCAAACAGTTTCAGAAACTTTGGAGTGTTTTCTCTCCAAAGCTAATAATTATATGCATATTCCAGTTTCTGGGCAGGACTAATAATCAGATTAAATCGGGTACGTTTTTTATCCAGCCGTGAAAATACTGCCCCCTAGATGTAACAGGTTAAGGATCTAAAGATACTGCGTGAAATGTTTAAAACGCATCTAAAATGCCGAACTTGCACATGTTCAATTCAAAATGGTTCAATTTGTTGAAATGGATGACTGTGTTTTTAAAGCATTAAAGGAGGTCTAAAGGGGCATTACGTTTAACAATCAAACCAACAACTGTGTCATTGTAAATTGAGTGAACTAAAAGTGAATGATGGAGGATGAAATCCCAAATAAGACTCCACTGGAGAGGGCAGAGGAGCATCTAAATTCACTCTATGCAGCCCAGAGAGGCAAACTTGGAGTGTGTACACGCAAAATGAATGAAATAAAAGTCCTTCTTGTTGATGGAGAAAACATTGAAACTGTGAATGAGAGTCTTGAAGCATTTGATGCTGTTCTCAATGACTTTAAGAATGCTCATGAATCTGTGCTAGAGCTGGTCACAGAGGAGGAACAAGAACAGGAGAGCATGAACTATTATCAACCAAGAATGACAACTTCTGAACATTTCCTGAAAGAGGTGGAAATATGGGGAAAAAGCTGAAGTTGAGCCACAAACGCTCATTGAACCACACGACAGCATTTCCAATGTGTCAAAAACATCTATGTGGAAGGACCACCAGAGGGCAGGCTGGGCTCACGGATAGTAGCCCAACAAGGCATGTGAGACAAGGTAACCAGAGTCAATTAAGCACAGCTGACGGTACTAATGAGATATTCTCTTTCCCCTATAAGAGAGAGGATGGAACCAGCAAGAAGGGGAGAAGATAAACTATCTCTGGAGAATGGCTACGGAGAGAGAGGTGCTATCCAAGAAGATCCATTAAGACAGTGACGAATATGTGATTGTTGTTATAGTTTGAAGATAATTGTAATGTGATCCTGTGTCATCTAAAGAAGAAGATGTATGTTGTTCCTTTGGAGATTCTCATGGACTGCGTTGGAGTGTTTGTATTGTCATAAATCCCTCAATAGAGAACTGTGTTGAATCAAGAAAACCTACTCTTGACTCGTTTATTCCACCTTTCCGCTTTAGAGTGACACCAAATGACTTGGTCCGCTCACATTGGTGGAGAATGCGGGCACTAGGTGGACGAGTGACACAAGGATAAGTGAGTAAATCAAGATTCTTCCAGTAGACACAGAGGAACCATTCAAGAACGATGGACAACGCTCTACTACAACAGTTGATCACGGCACAGCAGACAACCATAGAACTCCTGCAACGACAGCTGAGTGGGCGAGAAGAACCTAGAGTGAAGCCTAGAGCGGCTGCTCACGCCATCTTACCTCGTCTCTCCAAGGAGGATGATATCGAGGCCTTCCTCATGACCTTCAAAAGGACGGCCACCTTGGAAGAGTGGCCGCCCACAGAATGGGCGAGCGCATTAGCCCCTCTTTTGACCGGGGTGGCCCAGGAAGCTTATTTTGACCTGGATTCCCACGAAGCTGCGGACTATAGGCGACTAAAAACCGAGATCCTGTCCCGGTACCAGCTGACTGCCAGAGATAGAGCTGTAAAGTTCCATCAGTGGACCTATATGGCTGACCAACCCGTCCGTGCCCAGATCTTCGCTCTAATACGACTGATGAAACAGTGGCTGGAACCCGGAAAGGGAGTAGGACATGTAATAGAGACCCTCGTTGTGGACAAGATATTGAGGGAATTACCCAGTGACTTAAAAAGGGTTGTGGGTCAAACCAACCCGTTGTCAGCCGACGACATAGCCCAGGCGGTGGAAACATACCGATCTACAGGGGAGTTATTAAAAGGGGACAAGAAGAAACGGAACGATTCTGCAAATCTCGTACCACGACTCGCCCCGGCAAGTCCGCCACCGAAACCTCCAAACCCCCTCCGGAGGTGGGAGAAGTTATCCCCCACACAGCAGGGTCGGTGTTATGTCAGTCTCCAGACCATTATGCCTCACAATGTCCTAGCAAGGACGAGTCTATGGTCACGGAGTCATCGCTGCCCATCCCCACGCATCCCTGTTTGAGAGGGCATGATCAACACTGTTGGTTAACAGAAATAGCCCCAGCTCCAGAGATTCCGGTTCAAGTAGAAGGACAAGATGTGGTAGCCATTCTCGACTCGGGAAGTATGGTTACGTTAGTAGAGGAGCAGATGGTGACCTCAGCAACACTGCTACCAGACAAAGTAGCCGTGTCCTGTATCCATGGAGACACCCACTATTACCCCACCGTGAATCTGTCTATTCTCACTCCGAAAGGAAGGTGTACAGTCAGGGCAGGGAAAGTACCCCAGCTGAAGGTGCCATTATTGATCGGGAGAGACTGTCCTCTATATAAAGAGCTGCGGCAGATGACGTTATGCATGGGAAGAAGGGGGACAGGAAAGAAGAAAAAAAACAAATCCAAGCCCGAGGTAGTAGTCCTACAAGGAGACGTAGCCTCGTCCTTGTCCTCTGGAGCAGAGGAAGAAATAGAGACCCAACGTTTATGACAGATATTCCAGGAAACCACCGATGAAGACACCTGCGAAGGGTTATACACGACGCAGGAAGGAAGGAGCAACCAGGCACTAAGAGATATATTTGAAGCCCCATCCGAAGCCCCAACCTGGAAGGGATTCTCCTCGGTCACCCCTGGAGGGGATGGGGAACAACCTCCACACCCCTCTACCGAGGTCGATCTGCCCCAGAAATTAAAGGGACAGTTCGGCACCTCGCAGCATAGAGACCCAGACCTAAGGGAGGCCATGAGGAAGGTGAAGGTGATCGACGGGAGGAACGTCGAAGGATCAGGTGAGCCCCCTCTTCCTTACTATGCAATCAGGCGGGGTCTCTTATATTGGGTCGTGTAACGAAGGGCGAAATCCAGGAATTACTAATGGTGCCTAGACCATACAGGGATACAGTCCTACAGTTAGCCCATTCCCACGTCTTAGGAGGACACCTGGCACGGGACAAGACTATCGACAGAATCATGCAGAGATGCTATTGGCCCCGTGTCACCCGGGATGTGGCTAGGTATTGTAGGACGTGTGATCAATGTCAGTGTACAGCTCCACGGCCACACCTACGTAACCCTTTGATTCCTCTCCCCATCATAGAGACTCCCTTTGAACGCATAGCTATGGACATCGTGGGACCCCTCCCAAAATCTGCCAGAGGACACGAGTACATCCTAGTGGTCGTAGATTACGCTACCAAGTTCCCAGAGGCCATACCCCTGCGTAACATGTCATCCATGGGAATTGCCAAGGAATTGTTCATGATGTTCTCTCGGGTAGGCCTTCCCAAGACGATCCTAACCGATCAGGGAACCCCGTTCATGTCCTGGTTGATGAAGGACTTGTGTCGGTTATATCAGGTTCAACAGATACGTACAAGCATATTCCACCCTCAAACAGACGGGTTGTGCGAACGCTTCAACAAAACAATTAAAAGCATGTTGAGAAGAGTGGTATCCAGAGACGGGAAAAACTGGGACATGCTTCTCCCACACTTAATGTTTGCCCTGCGAGAAGTACCCCAGGCGTCCACTGGATTCTCCCCGTTTGAATTGCTCTATGGCAGACCCTGTCGAGGGATCCTCGACTTAGCCAAGGAGACCCGGGAGACCCAACCATGTCCCTTTCGATCCACAAGAGAGAGGATGGAACCAGCAAGAAGGGGGGAAGATAAACTTTCTCTGGAGAATGGCTACGGAGAGAGAGGTGCTATCCAAGAAGATCCATTAACCTGTTAGGGCTAGGGGGCAGTATTTACACGGCCGGATAAAAAACGTACCCAATTTAATCTGGTTACTACTCCTGCCCAGTAACTAGAATATGCATATAATTATTGGCTTTGGATAGAAAACACCCTAAAGTTTCTAAAACTGTTTGAATGGTGTCTGTGAGTATAACAGAACTCATATGGCAGGCAAAAACCTGAGAAGATTTCATGCAGGAAGTGGCCTGTCTGACAAGGTGTTGTTCATCTTGCCTCTGTTTATTGAAGACTGAGGATCTTTGCTGTAACGTGACACTTCCTACGGCTCCCATAGGCTCTCAGAGCCCGGGAAAAAGCTGAACGATATCGAGGCAGCCTCTGGCTGAAACACATTATCGCCTTTGACAAGTGGCCGATCAGAGTACAATGGGCTTAGGCGCGTGCCCGAGTCGATCCTGTGCTTTATTTTCTTTCGTCTGTTTACCTAATTGCAGATTCCCGGTCGGAATATTATCGCTTTTTTACGAGAAAAATGGCATAAAAATGGATTTTAAACAGCGGTTGACATGCTTGGAAGTACGGTAATGGAATATTTAGAATTTTTTTGTCACGAAATGCGCCGTGCACGTGACCCTTATTTACCATTCGGATAGTGTCTTGAACGCACGAACAAAACGCCGCTGTTTGAACATAACTATGGTTTATTTGGGACCAAACCAACATTTGTTATTGAAGTAGAAGTCCTGGGAGTGCATTCTGACGAAGAACATCAAAGGTAATCAAACTTTTCTAATAGTAAATCGGAGTTTGGTGAAGGCTAAACTTGCTGGGTGTCTAAATAGCTAGCCCTGTGATGCCGGGCTATCTACTTAGAATATTGCAAAATGTGCTTTCACCGAAAAGCTATTTTAAAATCGGACATATCGAGTGCATAGAGGAGTTCTGTATCTATAATTCTTAAAATAATTGTTATGCTTTTTGTGAACGTTTATCGTGAGTAATTTAGTAAATTGTTAGTAAATTCGCCGGAAGTTTGTGGGGGGTATGCTAGTTCTGAACGTCACATGCTAATGTAAAAAGCTGGTTTTTGATATAAATATGAACTTGATTGAACAAAACATGCATGTATTGTATAACATAATGTCCTAGGGTTGTCATCTGATGAAGATCATCAAAGGTTAGTGCTGCATTTAGCTGTCTTCTGGGTTTATGTGACATTATATGCTAGCTTGAAAAATGGGTGTCTGATTATTTCTGTCTGGGTACTCTGCTGACATAATCTAATGTTTTGCTTTCGTTGTAAAGCCTTTTTGAAATCGGACAGTGTGGTTAGATTAACGAGAGTCTTGTCTTTAAAATGCTGTAAAATAGTCATATGTTTGAGAAATTGAAGTAATAGCACTTCTAAGGTATTTGAATAACGCGCCACAGGATTCCACCCCGCCGGCCATAGAGAGGTTAAGACAGTGACGAATATGTGATTGTTGTTATAGTTTGAAGATAATCGTAATGTGATCCTGTGTCATCTAAAGAAGAAGATGTATGTTGTTCCTTTGGAGATTCTCATTGACTGTGTTGGAGTGTTTGTATTGTCAGAAATCCCTCAATAGAGAATTGTGTTGAATCAAGAAAACCTACTCTTGACTCATTTATTCCACCTTTCCGCTTTAGAGTGACACCAAATGACTTGGTCCGCTCACATCAAGTAAAACAAAGTATTCTAAGACTGCTTCCTCAGTGTCCTCTGCACGCCTAAAAGCTAAGGCAGAACGAGCAGCTCTACTAGCTCACCAAGCATCATTACAGGACAAGCATGCATTGGAACTGGAGAAAGCTCAACTGGAACAACAGAAAGCTCAACTGAATGTTAGGATGGAAAAAATGGCACTGGAAATGGACATAGCAGCATATAATGCCAAACTGAAGGTCCTGGAGAGTGTTGAGTCAACTTCTCAATCCCATACTGTGGCAACCCATTTACTAAGCCAAGAAGATGGAATGAACTCTTATTTTGAGAACCAGGAACCTGAGGTCTATGTGGAACCTGAATCATCACCTGTTGAGTTTGCTGCATTAGGTGCAGTTCCAAAGACCCCATTACAAAGAGTTTTACAACAACCGACCACAAAGCCATCAAAACCTGTTCAGAAAACAGTCATGAAGCACAGCCTTCAGCAGCCAACAGCAAGGTCTAGCTATCAACACCGAATCAACACTGCGGGTATCAGCGATAATACCAGCCATGATAACCTCTCTACTGTCATGCAAAGGCAGAATGCAATTGCCGACCTTCTTGTACTACAGCACAAACAGGCCACACTCCCTGTTAGGGAGATACCTATGTTTGACGGTGATCCTCTAAACATTAGGCCATTCATGCGTGCATTTGAGCATGGTATAGAAGATAAGACAAGCAGTCACCAAGATAGGCTCTATTACCTGGAACAGTACACCACTGGTCAGCCCAAGGATCTGGTACGTAGTTGTCTGCATATGGAATCCAGAAGAGGCTATGCAGAGGCTAAGAGGTTGCTAAAGGAACACTTTGGCAATGAAATCAAAGTCACCACTGCTTACATGGAAAAAGCTTGGAACTGGACAAACATCAAACTGGATGATGGAAAGGGACTGGGTGGCTATGCACTCTATCTTAGAGGTTGCTGTAACGCTATGCAAGACCTACAGAATATGGAAGAGTTTAATCTTCCCTCCAACATAAAGTTGATCATGTCAAAACTTCCCAACAAACTAAGGGAAAAATGGAGGTCTACGGCATGTGATATTTTAGAGAGAAACCACCTGAGGGCCCAGTTCAGTGACCTTGTGACGTTCATGGAAAAACAGGCCAAAATACTGCAGGATACGTTTTATGGAGATATTCAAGATCCCCTGTCCAACAAAATGTTTTTAAAAACCAAAACAGAAGCTGACTTTAAACAGCAGTTCAAGTCCAAGAGTAGGGGAAGCAGCTTTGCCACTGCAGTAGCTGTAGTGGCAGATTGTGATACTGAAAAACCTCTAAAAGAACAAACATTCAAAGTAAAGAGACCAGGCACCTACCCTTCTGATGCTCCCAGTATCTCATGCGTATATTGTGCTGGAGAGCATTTATTGGTCGACTGCCAACAGGTGAAGGCACAGCCACACGAATCCAAGGTTGAGTTTCTGAGATCAAAAGGCCTTTGTTTTGGCTGTTTGATGAGAGGACACTTACGCAAAGAATGTAAAAGAAGGATGACCTGTCAGAGCTGTCAAAGAAAGCACCCCACTATCCTGCACATTGAAGGAAGAGAGAGATTTAGATCTCAAAAGGCAGATATGAGTGGAGTAACAGTAAAACGGGAGGAGACTGTCAGCAGTGCTCTTGTTTCACTGGAAGCTGGTGAAGATACCGGGGCCGGTACAGATTGTGCACTTGCAATTGTGCCAGTTCAAGTAAAGGTGGCAAATGGAAGCAAGTCTGTGTTAATCTATGCGTTTCTTGATTCTGGTAGCTCTGCAACATTTTGTACGGAGAGACTCATGAGGCAGCTGAATGCTAAATGCAGTGAGACTGAAATTCTGCTACGCACAATGGGGCAGGAGAGTCCTACCAAGAGCTTTGAGATATCTGGATCAGAGATTGGCAACGTGGAAGGCAACACATTTCTTGCATTACCAAAGGTCTACACCCAAAATAAGATCCTAGTGGCAAGAGGGAACATTCCCACTCAGAAAGATCTCAGAAGGTGGCCATACCTGAAAGAGGTTCAGTTGAAGGAGATTGATGCCGACGTCGAACTCCTGATTGGCGTAAATGCTCCAAAGGCAATGGAACCCTGGCAAATCATAAATAGCCAAGGCAACGGACCGTATGCAGTGAAAACCATCTTTGGATGGGTGATGAACGGTCCTCTTAAAGAGCAAGTACTGGATGATGAGGTTTTGCAGACAGCCTTGTGTGAAGTTGAGGTGATTATGAACGATAGACCAATCACAACTGTAACAAATGACCCTAATAATCTACAACCCCTGACTCCGAACCATCTGATTCATCTGAAAGCAAAGCCAGTCCTGCCACCAGGACTATTCCAGAGAAGCGACCTATACTCACGAAGGAGATGGAAGCAAGTACAACATATTACTGACCTCTTCTGGAAGACATGGATCAGGGAGTATCTTCCACTTATGCAGGATCGGAACAAGTGGAACAAAACTAAGAGAAACTTCAGTCCTGGTGACCTTGTGGTCATCGTCGATGACACCGCTCCAAGGAACTCTTGGCTAATGGGGCGTGTGGTGGAGGCTTTGCCAGGGGCCAAAGGTCTTGTCCGGAGCGTCTTGGTTAAGACCAAGACCAATATCTTACAGAGACCTATCAATAAACTCTGTCTGCTCCTGGAGGCGGCGGAGTGAGACACACACATACACACACACACACACATACACAGTGCTCCATCTTTGAATCACGTGCACCACTGATTCGTTGATGTTGTACTCTTACATTCTTTGACGTCGTAGTCATACATTTTTGGAAGTTGAACACCTGAACACTTCAACTCAGACTGAGATCTATGGACTATTTTCCTATATGGCACCTTGTATATTTGTATATAGCTATGAACTGTAATAGTACTCTGGTATAGAATGTTTTCTGTATTGGCTCTACGTTTGAATATTAAGTAATTGTTGTCCACTCAGTGAAGTTAACAATTAGGGGCCGGTATGTTAGAGCCGATTCGGACATATTTGTATAAAAGACTGAACATACCGAGCTTTGTTGTTAGTGTAACTTAGTTTTTGGCCCCCCCTCTTGCCCATTCATTGTACTGTGGTAAGTGTGTTAGGATAAAGGCAGGAAGTTGAGCCATCGCGGGGGAAGGAGTCCTAGCTAGACGCGGGAGCGGTATAGTTTTTTGACCATACAGACATACAGACATACAGACATACAAACAGGTCATATTATGTATATTCCATATCAAGTAATCTATGTTTTAAGTTGATTGGATAATCATTTTCCTGTTAGATATAAGAAGAATAAAAAATGTTGTTGCACCATATCCCTGGATCACATTGAATGTTTGGCTGTTTGGAAACCTTGAGTGTGGACTGTATGCGTACCAAACAACCCCGCTCCAGGCTTGGGCAGTGGCTATGGTAAAGAGGAAAGGAAGCCACTACACAGTGGCCTCCATCATTCTTTAATGGAAGAAGTTTGAAACCACCAAGACTCTTCCTAGAGCTGGCCGCCCGGCCAAACTGAGCAATCGGGGGAGAAGGGCCTTGGTCAGGGAGGTGACCAAGAACCCAATGGTCACTCTGACGGAGCTCCAGAGTTCCTCTGTGGAGATGGGAGAAGTTTCCAGGACAACAATCTCTGCAGCACTCCACCAATCAGGCCTTTATGGTAGAGTGGCCAGACAGAAGCCACTCCTCAGTAAAAGGCATATAACAGCCCACTTGGTGTTTGCCAAAAGGCACCTAAAGGACTCAGACTATGAGAAACAAGATTCTCTGGTCTGATAAAACCAAGATTGAACTCTTTGGCCTGAATGCCAAATGTCACCTTTGGAGGAAACCTGGCACCATCCCTACGGTGAAGCATGGTGGTGGCAGCATCATGCTGTTGGGATGTTTTTCAGCAGCAGGGACTGGGAGACTAGTCAGGATCGAGGGAAAGATGAACGGAGCAAAGTACAGAGAGATCCTTGATGAAAACCTGCTCCAGAGCGCTCAGTACCTCAGACTGGGGCAAAGGTTCACCTTCCAACAGGACCACAAACCTAAGCACACAGCCAAGACAACGCAGGAGTGGACAAGTCTCTGAATGTCCTTGAGTGACCAAGCCAGAGCCCAAACTTGAACCTGATCTAACATCTCTGGAGAGACCTGAAAATAGATGTACAGCGACACTCCCCATCCAACCTGCCAGAGCTTGAGAGGATCTGCAGAGAAGAGTGGGAGAAACTCGCTAAACATAGGTGTGCCAAGCTTGTAGCGTCATACCCAAGAAGACTTGAGGCTGTAATCGCTGCCAAAGGTGCTTCAACAAAGTACTGAGTAAACGGTCTGAATACTTACGTGAAGGTGATATTTCATATTTTTTTTATATACATTTGCAAAAAATTTAAAAGCCTGTTTTTGCTTCGTGATTATGGGATATTGTATGTAGATTAATGAGGGGTAAAAAACAATTGAATACATTTTAGAATAAGGCTGTAACGTAACAAAATGTGGAAAAAGTCAAAGGGTCTGAATACTTTCAGAATGCACTGTTTCAGAGAGGAAATACAGTACTACTTCAAATGTACCACTATGCCCTTTCCTTCTTTTTTATATCAAATAGCAATTTTCATAAATCGGTGAAACTCAAGCTTGCCGGTATGGTACCGTGTGTGTGTGTGTGCGTGCGTGCATGCGTGGATGAGTGTTGTTATAATGACAGAGAGATGTAGCACCTTGCTCCCCATTAGCCAGAAATAAGCAATTAATGTAGATACACAGAGATAAAGGTCACACACACAAATACAAACGCACACACACAAACACACACACACACCGCATAAAAGGTCACCCCACGCTGTGTGTGATAGATAGTCAGAGAGAAGATGCAGCTTGTTGCCATGGAGCAGTCTTAGACAAATGAGAGTGCTGCAGACACATGAACAGTAGGTGGGACACCAGTTAGAGTAATGAGAGCAACAGTATGATAATGACAACAGACACTTTTCAAGAACAAGATTACTGGCCGGTCTGACTGTGTGTGTTAGTGTCTCAGTGTGTGTGTGGTGTATGTTTGGTATATGTTTTACGGTTATGGCCTGTTATTTAATTTTCATGACGGTCTTCATCCATAATCGTCGATTACACGATTACACAGTAATTGTGCCAGCCCTGTGTGTGCGCGTGTGGCAGACACTTTTCAAATACAAGATCCCTACCCTGATTATACATCTAGGCCACAGTAATTATGCCAGTTGGGTAATCAGATTCCCTCCACAGTCCCTCGCAATCTAGCACCTCGGGTGTGTATGTGTGTGTGTGTGTGTGTGTGTGTGTGTGTGTGTGTGTGTGTGTGTGTGTGTGTGTGTGTGTGTGTGTGTGTGTGTGTGTGATAATGTATCCTTGGCCCTCTGTGGTTTATCAGTGGAGAGCAGGGATGGCTGTGTAACCCCTCTACTGTCCATCACACCTGCCTTACAGCACAGAGGGAGGGAGAGAAGGGGGAGGGAGAGACAGATACATAATGTGTCCATGGAGAACATATAATCATGCATAAACCAAGGCCTTTCCTAGACTTGTCTGAATGTTTGAAAGGATAAAATGCATTGATATAATTGGCTTTGGATGAAGAAAGTGGAAGAACAGAGTAAAATTGAGTATGTCTACCCTTTATTGCACTTGTTATCATGCCTGACCAGGTAGAACATATGCAACTATTGAAAACGAAGGACTCACCTAGAAGTTTGAAAGGGTAAAAAGGCATATTGACAGAGATAGAAAAGTAATGGCACTGGATGATAGACGTGAGGGCATGCTTTACAGTTAACCCCTATCATATTTAATCCCTAACAAGACCCCTATTATACTGTATTCTAGTATTTTCTGTTCTTGTTACGCGGGGCGGAGCAGGGGAACTCAAATGCAGACTCATGAGGAGACAAGGATAGGTAAACAATGTTTTTATTTAAAAGCGGGAGAGGAGATGGGGTGCAGTCCAGGGGAATATTGGGTGGGTAGTAGGGAATCCGGACTGAGGCTGAGTGCAAGGAGATTAGGAACCGGGTAAGCAGGTCTGGAGCGGAATCCAATGAAGCGGTAGAGCGAAGATCCAGGGCAGAAAAGCAGGACTGAGGAGACGAGGGACTGGAGACAGGTACCAGAATCAAAGCAGACGGGACTGTAGCGGAGAGAAAAAGCAGCGTGAGGCTAGGGAAAACAGGCACAACAGGATAACAAAATCTATGGGAAACAAACAGCTAGACATGCAGACTGAGTAGAGGCTACAATCTGGCAGCGTGGAAGTGACAGGGCTGAGTATTTGTACGGTTCTTGATTATGGAACAGGTTGCAGCTGGTGGTAATCTGTTCTGTTTCCAGCACACCTGGTCTCCACTCACACAATCACAGAGAGAGGGAGAGAGAGAGAGCACTGGGGGAGTGGTGGCAGGTTAGGGAGGTCCAGGATGAGAAGTAGAGGGCGTGGCAGGAGCAGATGTAACAGTACCCCCTTCCACGGACGCCACTTGGCGCCCGACCGGGCTTATCTGGGTGTAGGGTATGAAAATCACGTAAGAGTGAGGGGTCCAGAATGTGACAGCGGGGCACCCAGCAGCGTTCCTCAGCCCCGATTCCCTCCCAGTCCACCAGGTACTGCCAGCTGTGACCCCGATGGGGGGGGGGGGGGGGCTGCAGGAGGAAACAGGGGGCTGGAGCAGACTGGTTTAATCAGGGATTCATGGAAGGTAGGATGGATCCTGAGAGAGGCTGGGAGTTTCAGGCGCACAGCAGAGGGGTTAAGGACCAATGAATCAGGGGTAAAGTTCCTTCGATGCCACCTTCAATGGCAGGTCCTTCAATAAGAGCCATACCTTTTGACCAGAGGGGGAGGACTGGGGCTGAGGTCCGGCGACGGTTGACTTGGGACTGGGTCCTGTCAGAGGCACAAAGGGCAGCCCGGGCCTTCCTCCAGGTACAATGACAACAGCACAGATGGTCCTGGACAAAGGGGCCCTCGACCTCTTGGGTGGAGAAAAAGGGGGGGTTGGTAACCCAGAGCACACTCGAAAGGTGACATACCTGACGAGGTATTGGTGAGGGTGTTGTGGGCATATTCAACCCAGAGTAGCTGAGCGCTCCAGGAGGAAGAGTTAGCAGAAGTCACGCAGCGTAGGGCAGTCTCCATCTCATGGTTGGCCTAGCCGTTTGTCTGGGGGTGATATCCTGAAGACTGACATTGATACCAAGAGCTGAACATAAGGATCTCCATACCTGGGAGGTAAACTGGGGTCCCCTGTCGGAAACAATGTCAGTGGGAATGCCATGCAGACAAAACACATGCAGGTCTGCAGTTTCCCTGGAGGACGGGAGCTTGGAGGGGAATGAAGTGAGCCACTTTGGAAAATCTGTCAATAATGGTGAGGATGACGGAGTTACCGTTAGATGGGGGAAGGCCAGTGACGAAGTCCAGAGCTATGTGTGACCAGGGGTGACTGGGTATGGGAAGAGGGCAAAGCAGACCGGAAGTGGGTTTAGTGGAGGTTTTGTTCCTGGCACATACTGAGCAGGCTGAGACAAACTCCCGGACATCCCTCTCCATGGTGGGCCACCAAAAGCGCTGGAAGCAGGAAGGCAAGGATCCGGATTAATACCAGGGAGACAGGTGAGGTGAGTAGAATGGCCCCATCGAAGAAAAGAGCGAACACAATCTGAAACAAACAGAAATTATTAGGACCGTTACCCGGGTCAGGCTGGTTCTGCTGAGCCTGGCGGAACCAGGACTCGATCTCCCAGGCAACGGCGGCAACGATGCAGGAGGATGGCACAATGGCTTCTGGCTTGGTACCCGTGTTGTCGGTGGTGAACTGGTGGGAGACGGCATCAGGCTTGGTATTCCTCGAACTGGGGCGATAAGTGAGTGTGAAATTGAATCTTCCAAAGTACAAGACCCATCTGGCTTCCCGGGAGTTCAGACGTTTGGCGGTCTGGATGTAGGACAGGTTTTTAATGGTCAGTCCACACGATGAAGGGGGGTACAAGCCTTCCAGCCAGTGATGCCATTCCTCAAGAGCCAGCTTAACTGCCAGGAGTTCCCGATGTCAAAGTTCCTCTCTGCAGGTGAGAGCATACAGGAAAAGAATGCACATGGGTGGACCTTCTGATCAGAGGGGGAATGTTAAGACAGAACAGCACCTACCCCGGTGTCAGAGGCATCCACCTCCACAATGAACTGGAGTTCTGGGTTGGGCTGAGTGAGGACCGGGGCAGAAGTGAAGCGACGCTTGAGTTCCAAGAATGCTGCCTCTGCCTCAGGAGTCCAATGGAACAGAGGTGGAGGTGAGAGTGGTGAGAGGTGCTGCCAGACGGCTGTAGTTGTGGATGAAACGTCTAAAATTTGCAAACCCCAAGAAACAGTGTATCTGCTTCCGGTTAGAGTGCGCAGGCCACTCTAACTGCCATGACCTTGGAGGGGTCCATACGCAACTGTCCCTGTGCAATAATATAACCCAGGAAAGACACTGAGGTAGCATGGAACTCACATTTTTCAGCTTGAGCAAAAAGCTAATTCTCCAACAACCGTTGAAGAATGTGGTGTACACGTTGCTGGTGAGCCTCAGGGTCCTTGGGAGAATTATTAGATATTTTTTTAATCAGGATGTCAACTAAATAGACAAAAACGAAGCATCCAATCACATGATTGACTAGGTTCTGGAAAACAGCAAGGGTGTTAGTAAGACCAAATACTCAGTGACCAAGTGTTGTGTTGAACGCAGTCTTCCACTGGTCCCTCTGATACGGACAAGGAGGTAGGCATTTCAGAGGTAGCGTTTGGTGAACTCCAGGGAACCATGGAGTGGGTGAAAAGCAGAGCTGATGAGTGGCAAGCGGTACTTGTTCTTTACTGTGATATTATTCAGCCAACGGAAGTCTATGCACTGCCTCAGTGACCCATCCTTCACAAAGAAAAACCCAGCACCCACCAGGCTGAAAGGCTTAATAAGTCCTGCAACCAGAGAATCCTTGATGTACAGTTGAAGTCGGAAGTTTACATACACCTTAGCCAAATACATGTAAACTCAGTTTCACAATTCCTGACATTTAATCCCAGTAAAAATTCCCTGTATTAGGTCAGTTAGGATCACCACTTTATTTTAAGAATGTGAAATGTCAGAATAATAGTAGAGAGAATGATTTCAGCTTTTATTTCTTTTATCACATTCCCAGTGGGTCAGAAGTTTACATACACTCAATTAGTATTTGGTAGCATTGCCTTTAAATTGTTTAACTTGGGTCAAACGTTTTGGGTAGCCTTCCACAAGCTTCCCACAATAAGTTGGGTGAATTGTGGCCCATTTCTCCTGACAGAGCTGGTGTAACAGTGTCAGGTCTGTACGCTTTCTTGCTCGCTTTTCAGTTCTGTCCACACATTTTCAATGGGATTGAGGTCAGGGCTTTGTGATGGCCACTCCAATACCTTCACTTTGTTGTCCTTAAGCCATTTTTCCACAACTTTGGAAGTATGCTTGGGGCCATTTGGAAGACCCATTTGCGACCAAGCTTTAACTTCCTGACTGATGTCTTGAGATGTTGCTTCAATTTATCCACATAATTTTCTTCCCTCATGATGCTATCTATTTTGTGAAGTGCATCAGTCCCTCCTGCAGCAAAGCACCCATACAACATGGTGCTGCCACCCCCGTGCTTCACAGTTGGGATGGTGTTCTTCAGCTTGCAAGCCTCCCCCTTTTTCCTCCAAACATAACCATGGTCATTATGGCCAAACAGTTCTATTTTTGTTCCATCAGACCAGAGGACATTTCTCCAAAAAGTACGATCTTTGTCCCCATGTGAATTTGCAAACCGTAGTCTGGCGTTTTAATGGCGGTTTTGGAGCAGTGGCTTCTTCCTTGCTGAGTGGCCTTTCAGGTTATGTCGATATAGGACTCGTTTTACTGTGAATATAGATACTTTTGTACCGGTTTCCTCCAGCATCTTCACAAGGTCCTTTGCTGTTATTCTGGGATTGATTTGCACTTTTCGCACCAAAGTACGTTCATCTCTAGGAGACAGAACGCATCTCCTTCCTGAGTGGTATACCGGCTGCGTGGTCCCATGGTGTTTATACTTGCGTACTATTGTTTGTACAGATGAGTGGTACCTTCAGACATTTGGAAATTGCTCCCAAGGTGAACCAGACTTCTGGAGGGCTAAAAAAAAAATTCTGAGGTCTTGGCTGATTTCTTTTGATTTTCCTATGATGTCAAGCAAAGAGGCACTGAGTTTGAAGGTAGGCCTTGAAATACATCCACAGGTACACCTCCAATTGACTCAAATGATGTCAATTAGCCTATCAGAAGCCATGATTTTCAGAAGCCATCATTTTCTGGAATTTTCCAAGCTGTTTAAAGGCACAGTCAACTTAGTGTATGTAAACTTCTGACCCACTGTAAACAATTGTTGGAAAATGACTTGTGTCATGCAGAGAGCACTGGTGGAGTGGTGGCAGGTTAGGGAGGTCCAGGATGAGAAGTAGAGGCTGTGGCAGGAGCAGATGTAACAGTTCTGTTCTGTTCTATTCTGTTCTATTCTGTTGCTGTCCTCTCCCCCCTAATTGACTGATGTGAATTCATCAAATTGGGGTATCAGAGCTGTGAAATACATTCTAACCCTTTTGTTGACAAATAAATAGAATACAAACAATATATACAGTCAGTTTCCCCTGTTGGTCAATACCAGTCAATTGTGTACATAAGTACGCTCCAGGATAAGATTCCCTCATGTGCTGATCTAGGATCAGTTTCCCCTGTTGGTCAATACCAGTCAATTGTGTACATAAGTACGCTCCAGGATAAGATTCCCTTAGGTGCTGATCTAGGATCAGTTTCCCCTGTTGGTCAATACCAGTCAATTGTGTACATAAGTATGCTCCAGGATAAGATTCCTTCAGGTGCTGATCTAGGATCAGTTTCCCCTCCCACAATCCTAACCTTAACCCTTAAACTGGAAGATTCTAACTTCACCAAACACACCCACAGGGCTGGCTCTATACCTCCACAGGCTGCTTGATCTAACACATGTTTGGGTTAATTAAACACCTACATTTTTGTAATTTAGCAGACACTTTTATCCAGAGCAATTTACAGTTACTGCATTCATTTTAAGATAGCTAGGTGGGACAACCACATATCATAGTCATAGTAAGTACATTGTTCTTCAATAAAGTAGCTATCAGCAAATTCAGAGCTTGTAAGGGGGAAAAAAAGGTCAAGTGGGAGTGTTGTTTACTCCAAAACCTAGACTAAAGTTATGCTGCTCCACTGAAAGAGATTTGTTCTGGGTCTAGGCTTAATCTGTGTCTGGGAAACCGGCCTCGAACTAGCAAAGTGCTCAGATTGTTTGCCACAAGAGTAAAAGGTCCGATGCTAAAGTAAAGAGCAGCTAGTTAGTACCACTAATGTGGACAGCAAAGGAATCGGCGTCCCCAAGTTCAGCACCACAATAATAGCGACAGCCAAACTGCAGCCAGGAGAATCCTAACCAGGAGGGCATAAGTCAATAAACACAGAAGTGACTGTTGGATCAGTTATATAGGTAACAGTTGGGTGAAAGCAGATTCAAATAGTTGTATTTCAAAAATAAATCATGAAAACAAAACATCACTTCTTTCTCTACTGCTGTTAAAGTGGCTGTCCTTGTGTGAAGCAGCATATCTGTGTGAGTATGTGTGTGTGTGTGTGTGCGTGTGTGCGTGTGTGTGTGTGTGTTCCTGCGTGCTTCCAAGCAATTGTGCGTGTTGGACTACCACTTCAGGTCATGAGAGCTGTGTACACACATTTCTATGAATATTCGGGCCTGAGGATTTAGCCGGCAGGTGTATCTCTGTATCTCTCCAGATAAAAAGTTGACTCTACAGCTGTTTCAGTAGCTGGCTTAGTGACAGATGCATCTCTCTCCCTCTGTGTGTGTAGTTGCATTCCTGCGTGGCTGTTTAAGTAAGTGTGTGAGAGCACTGCAGATGCTTAAGCTGGTATCAGACCAACTCGTGGGATCAAATGCAACACGACAGAGAAAACCTAATGCAAAAAGGCACATCATACACGTTTTCATGATTTGTGGTGATCACAGAGCGTTTTTGGGCTCATTCAGCAGGTTTTACCTGATTAAGTAGAAAACTATTGGAAATGAATGTTGAACGTTCCATTTATATTTCTAAAACATTAATTGAACATTATGCTGTTGCTGCTTCATATTGTCAAGACCTTTTGATAAATTGCCCAAAGTGTCCAAATCAATAATCAATATGCAGAAACAGTTTGGGATATATTGAAAACAGAAACACAAAATGTAGCCACAATAGCTATCAGATTTGTAGTTGTATTGCAGGCTATTTTTGAAATGAGCACCTCATGCGGTGCCTTCGGTAAGTATTCAGACGCCTGGACTTTTCCCACATTTTGTTACATTACAGCCTTATTCTAAAATGGATTAAATAAAAACAATTCCAAATCTACACACAATACCCCATAATGACAAAGCAAAAACAGGTTTTTAGAATATTTTGCAAATGTATTGAAAATAAAAAATTGAAATACCTTATTTACATAAGTATTCAGACCCTTTGCTATGAGACTCGAAATTGAGCTCAGGTGCTTCCTGTTTCCATTGACCATCCTTGAGATGTTTCTAGAACTTGATTGGAGTCCACCTGTAGTAAATTCTATTGATTGGAAATTATTTGGAAAGGCACACACCTGTCTATATAAGGCCCCACAGTTGACAGTGGATGTCAGAGTAAAAACCAAGCCATGAGGTCGGAGAAATTGTCAGTAGAATTAGAGACAGGATTGTGTCGAGGCACAGATCTGAGTAAGGGTACAAAATAATTCTGCAGCATTGAAGGGCTCCAAGAACACAGTGGCCCGGCTAACCTGAGCAATCGGGGGAGAAGGGCCTTGGTCAGGGAAGTGACCAAGAACCCAATGGTCACTCTGACAGAGCTCTAAAGTTCCTCTTTGGAAATGGGAGAACCTTACAGAAGGACAACCATCTCTGCAGCACTCCACCAACCAGGCCTTTATGGTAGAGTGGCCAGACGGAAGCCACTCCTCAGTAAAAGGCATATGACAGCCCGCTTTGAGTTTGCCAAAAGGCACTTAAAGACTCTCAGACAATGAGAAACAAGATTCTGTGGTCTAATAAAACCAAGATTGAACTCTTTGGCCTGAATGCCAAATGTCACCTTTGGAGGAAACCTGGCACCATCCCACGGTGAAGCATGGTGGTGGCCGCATCATGCTGTGGGGATGTTTTCAGTGGCAGGGACTGGGAGACTAGTCAGGATCAAGGGAAAGATGAACGGAGCAAAGTACAGAGAGATCCTTGATGAAAACCTGCTTCAGAGCGCTCAGGACCTCAGACTGGGGTGAAGGTTCACCTTCCAACAAGACAATGACCCTAAGCACACAGCCAAGACAACACAGGAGTGGCTTCGGGACAAGTCTCTGAATATCCTGGACTTGAACCCGATCGAACATCTCTGGAGAGACCTGAAAATAGCTGTGAAGTGATGCTCCCAATCCAACCTGACAGAGCTTGAGATGATCTGCAGAGAAGCATGGGAGAAACTCCCCAAATACAGGTGTGCCAAGCTTGTAGCATCATACCCAAGACTCGATGCTGTAATCGCTGCCAAAAATGTGCTTCAAGAACTGAGTAAAGGGTCTAAATATTTATGTAAATGTGATATTTCAGTTTTTATTTTGAATAAATTAGCAAAAATGTCAGGACCTGCTTTTGCTTTGTCATTATGGGGTATTGTGTGTAGATTGCTGAGGGGGGAAAACGATTTAATATATTTTAGAATAAGGCTGTAACCTAACAAAATGTGGGAAAAAATCAAGAGGTCTGAATGCTTTCCGAAGGCACTGTAAACTGCATAAGCATATGCAATTAATCCCTCATCTATTAGGGGTGAATCAGGTTTTATGCCCTGTTGAAACTAACACAACTCAAAAGCCACACGGAATCTGGACATCCCTGGTTCGATTGCCGATTAAACTCAACTCCACGATTTACGATGGAGTTGAGCACAGTCAGCTTCTGATTAGAGGACAACTTGCATGCAGAACAGCCAGCAACATTTTGGAGTGTTGGATTTTGATTGGGGGTTGTCAAAATGGAAATGGAAACGCAAAATGTAATATTGTTCTGAAATGTTCTGTTTTTTTGCCGTTCCACCTGCAACTGGAAACAGGCGTGTATAAGACACCGGTGCCTTCTTAATCGACAACGAAAAATGTATAGCCGAACCAAGTAAAGGTTGGTCGAACGGCTTTCAATGGACCATCGGATCAACGGCTATCACATGGTTGTTTGCCATTCCGATGGACGTTTAGATCAACTAATAGTGACTTTGCAGCTGCTCTTTCAATTTGCCCTCCCTACTAATAGGTGGGTAAACCCGGGCTACATGCGTTTAGAAGTGCACACCCTCTATATCACAGATTTCAACCATACAAAATCTGACACAAGATCACTGGGCAACTTCATTCCACCCAGAGAGCAACAGCTCAGAGTCAAGTCAAATTGGAGAGTTCATCATCACACTCTCGGTTCTAGATTGGGTGCCAGGCTCACTGTCATGCCAAACTAACTCAGCATGTGAGATGGACCTATATAAAACCGCATCACTCATCTCTCCAAACATAGGCCCGTGTTGTGATACATGTAATGAATCAAATCCTACTGGTGTCAGTGACATTGATTTCAACTGAAAATAGTCTGCTGCTCGTCAAACAGACACCTGCTTGTGCCTAACGGACTGAGCCAAGACCGTCAACACTGTCATAGCCGATGGTGATTTACGGTGTTATCATGACCAACAAGCTCACCGACCCAATGTTGTAAAAATGCAACAATTCCTAAACGGTAAGCCTATCCAACCAACCACTTACAAATAACTGTTAACATGATGCTAAAAATGACATAGCCTATTGACTACTACCTCCTCAGACCCACGGCTGTATATTCTACTAGATATTATAGGCTAATTCATCAATTGGACTACCATCTGAAACTTTCACTCTCACTCACCTTCCTCCGGTAACGTTAACTTGCCTCCTCGCACAATCGGCAGCACCGGTCCCGGACGCTTATCATCCGCCGGGCAGTCTACTCAATTATGTTCGCTAAATCATCCGTCCAACTTGAATAAACAGTCCTCCCGTTGTCCTGTCAATGTGCTCTTTCCGCCGGTGAAACCTCAAACGTGAGTGTTGCTGTGGGTAGTCTATATTTTCCCTGGTTCCATGCGCTCTGGCTGTCGTTCAGTTGTGCGGTTTCATGTTATTCTCCTTTCAAGCGTGCTCTCCCTCAGTACGGAACAGTCAAAACGCTCTGTTGATATCATTCACCGGGTAACCGGAACAGGAGAGGGAGTGGGAGCTCGAGCTAATAGGCTACAGTACAGTGCACCCACACGCGCAGGTATCATCTTACATAAAGTGCTCTTCTGAAAGAGAGACAGAGAGAGAGAGACAGAGAGAGAGAGACAGAGAGAGAGAGAGAGAGAGAGAGAGAGACAGAGACAGAGAGACAGAGAGAGAGACAGAAAGAGAGAGACAGAAAGAGAGAGACAGAAAGAGAGAGACAGAGAGAGAGAGAGAGACAGAGAGAGACAGAGAGAGAGAGCTATGAAGTGTCACGCCATAGAATGCGCAATGGCAAGCTCTGACACCCAAAGAGTACATTTTTTTATATTTATCTAACTACCTACCTATCTGTCAACCTGCATAAAGATTCAATAAACGTTGGTCATACATAATGAATTACATTGAAATAAAGCTGCCTATGTGTTGAAAAGTGTTATTAATTTTTATGCTGTTAATATGAGCTCTGTCTGTTAAACTTGTTTCCATTTGTCCATGCTCAGGGCACCTTGAGACAGAGAGAGAGAGACAGAGCGAGAGAGAGGAGCGAGAGAGAAACAACGGGGCAGAGAGATAGAGCAGGAGTGAAAGAGAGAGTAAGAGAGAGAAACAATGGGGCAGAGAGATAGAGCAGGACTGAAAGAGAGAGTGAAAGAGAGAAAGAGAGAGGGTGGGGGTTGGATGGGGTGAATTCTAAAATACAATTTCTAAGCAATTTACATGTGCCATGCCTAATGTGTATATTCATTGTATTATCAGCCAAATGTAGGCTTATAGGTACATGCAGTGATGATTGTCTAATTTAGAAAAAAATAAGGATTCTTGGTCAAAAAAAAAAAAATGCTGATTCCGGTGACTCTGAATCACAATCAAATATAAGAAACATTAAGCACAAATAAATCATTATAGGAGAGGGGTTGGGTTAACTGACAAATGGTTTTCTTTTCACTGTCAGCGAATGTTCAATATGACTTTTCAAAAGATGGAGTGAAAAAGAAGGGTAAGGGTTTGTTTTTATTTATTATTCCTCCATTCTTATTCCGCTATCCCTCAGACTCCCGAGTGGCGCAGCGGTCTAAAGCACTGCATTTCAGTGCTAGAGGGGTCATTACAGACACTCTGGTTCGAATCCAGGTTGTATCACAACTGGCTGTGATTGGGAGTCCGATAGGGCGGCGCACAATGGGCCCAGCGATGTCTGGGTTTGGCTGGTGTAGGCCGTCATTGTAAATAAGAATTTGTTCTTAACTGACTTGCCTAGTTATTAAACATATATACCTCCCCTGTCATTTCTACTAAATGTAGCTTGTAGTGATAGATTGCCATGCTGTTTTTATAATTTCTCCATTTTATTATTACATGTCTTTTCAAATAATATAGATGTTTATTCTGCTCTGACAATGGGGGACTGTTACATGCTTTTAGATGCTTAGAGACGCAGTGACAGCAACCTTCTAACCCAAACCCTTACCCTTCTAAGAGGAACGCAGTGACAGCAACCTTCTAACCCAAACCCTTACCCTTCTAAGAGGAACGCAGTGACAGCAACCTTCTAACCCAAACCCTTACCCTTCTAAGAGGAACGCAGTGACAGCAACCTTCTGAGAGGAACCCAAACACTTCAAAACATAGACAAGGAATGTAGAATAACACACACGAACAAGAACACACTAGCAAGGACGGACACACAATCACACACAGACGCAGAGAAGCACACACGCACACGCACACTTGACAATGACAATGACAATGCACAGAGATGAGATAGAGGACAATTTATCAAACTACCAGCCAAGGCAGACTGGACGTCTAGAGCCAATACTGGTCTGGAGAAAGAGAGGAAGGGGGCGAGAGAGAGAGGGAGAGGGAAGAAAGGAGAGAGAGAGAGGGAGGAAAGGAGAGAGAGAGAGGGAGGAAGGGGGGGAGAGGGAGAGGGAGAGGGAAAAGGTATAGAGAAAAAGAGAGAGAGCAAGAGTGGGGGGAGGGAGAGAGAGAGATGGAGAGGGAAGAAAGGAGAGAGAGAGAGGGAGGAAAGGAGGGAGAGAGAGAAAAGGAAAGAGAGGAGAGAGAAAGTCGCGGTGCTACAGTAAGTGTCATCCATGCAGAAAACAGACAAGCTTAAGGGGCTTGGCTGCTGTGTGTGAGTGGTGAGTGTGTGTGTGTGTGTATGCGTGCATGTGTGTGTGTGTGAGTGGTGAGTGTGTGTGTGTGTATGCGTGCGTGCCTTTGGTTTAACTATCCTTGTGGGGACCAGAAGTCCTCACAAACATAGTATAACAAGGAAAAGTGGGGACATTTCACCAGTCCCGCACAAGGAAAAATACTATTTTAGGCTTAGATGTTAGGTTTAGGGAAAGGGTAAGAATTAGGGTTAGGGGTTAGGTTTAGGTTCAGGACTTAGGGGTTAAGGTTAAGTGGGGGTTGATAAAAAATGTTGTTAGCGCAAATCAAGTCTGACATTTTGGAGTAGAAATTACAAACTTTAGAAGCCTTTTTAAAACTCAAATACACTACAAGTTTGCATTTCCTTCTGTGCAAGAAAATTATTAGCAACAAAAGAGTGATCAAATTAAGATCCTACATTTCTATACATTCCTTGAGTATCGACATAACAAGTGCCAGCAAATTTCATTCCAGCTGAAGCTGTGAATGACGCACAAATACTGGGGGGCATTTGCATTCTGACGTGATTCTGTAAATTCAGAAGCTAAACGCGTTCTCTGACACTGTGTTATCAGACTGTGTGTGTCCCTACAGGTGTCCCCCACTGTTACGCTCCTGATTTATGGCTTACAATGAACCTTTCTAACTTTTGTCCTACAGAGAGAAAGAGAGAAACATAGAAACCAAGAGAGTGAGTGTCATGATGTATAATGATAGGAGACAGGCGCAGGAATACGAAATAGTTGTTATTTCTCTACCCAAAATAGAGTACTTCATGAACATGACAGGGGACGAAGCCCAAAACAAACACGTATATATATATAACACAGGGCTGTAACCCAAACAAAGAGCGAGGTGTAAACCTCTAATAAATACACGGGACGAGACCCGTAATAACAATACACGGGACCCGTAATAACAATACACGGGACCCGTAATAACAATACACGGGATGAGACCCGTAATAACAATACACGGGACCCGTAATAACAATACACGGGACCCGTAATAACAATACACGGGATGAGACCCGTAATAACAATACACGGGACCCGTAATAACAATACACAGGACCCGTAATAACAATACACGGGATGAGACCCGTAATAACAATACACGGGACCCGTAATAACAATACACGGGATGAGACCCGTAATAACAATACACGGGATGAGACCCGTAATAACAATACACGAGACCCGTAATAACAATACACGGGACCCGTAATAACAATACACAGGACGAGACCCGTAATAACAATACACGGGACCCGTAATAACAATACACGGGACCCGTAATAACAATACACAGGACGAGACCCGTAATAATAACTACACGGGACGAGACCCATAATAACAATACACGGGACCCGTAATAACAATACACGGGATGAGACCCGTAATAACAATACACGGGACCCGTAATAACAATACACGGGACCCATAATAACAATACACGGGATGAGACCCGTAATAACAATACACGGGATGAGACCCGTAATAACAACACACAGGACCCGTAATAACAATACACGGGATGAGACCCGTAATAACAACACACAGGACCCGTAATAACAATACACGGGATGAGACCCGTAATAACAACACACAGGACCCGTAATAACAATACACGGGATGAGACCCGTAATAACAACACACAGGACCCGTAATAACAATACACGGGATGAGACCCGTAATAACAACACACAGGACCCGTAATAACAATACACGGGATGAGACCCGTAATAACAACACACAGGACCCGTAATAACAATACACGGGATGAGACCCGTAATAACAACACACAGGACCCGTAATAACAATACACGGGATGAGACCCGTAATAACAACACACAGGACCCGTAATAACAATACACGGGATGAGACCCGTAATAACAACACACAGGACCCGTAATAACAATACACGGGATGAGACCCGTAATAACAACACACAGGACCCGTAATAACAATACACGAGACCCGTAATAACAATACAAGGGACTAGACCCATAATAACAAGTGCACACTAACACGGTAACACCAAAGCAGATACAACAGATCACAGGTACTCACAAGACCAACGGACATGGAACAATAATCAACAAGGACAATGGGGAACAGAGGCCACAATATACACATACTAATCAGGGGGAATGGTGTGCGTAATGAGATTAGACAGTCCGGGGTTGGGGGGGATGATCCAGTTCAGTGACGCCTAGAAGGCCAGTGACAGAGACCTCTGGAGCTGGTGAACGGAATGAGCAGCAGTACCAGGGGAATCCGTGATGGTGAGAGATGGGGAGAGAGAGAGAGAGAATGAGAGAGAGAGAGAGAGAGGGAGTGATTTAAGGAGATAGTTAAATTTGCTGTTTCCTATCAAACACAGATCGATGTTCATTTCCAGAGCTTTACAATGTTTACAAGTCACAATCAATGCACTTTTGTCTGGAAGGAGGCCAGAGGGAGGAGAGAGCGTGTTTCAGTGTGTAAGTGGGTCAGTGAGTGAACAGAGACCTTTCGAAGGCTAAAATATCACTTGACCTTGTCTCTATATAGCTGACCTGAACAACATTGATCTGTTTAGCGTGTTGTATAAACGTATCGTGGTTCTGAGATGAGAGACAGAGAAATCTGTCTTGCATACTACTTTTTAAGACTACATACAGTGGCTTGCGAAAGTATTCAGTTGTATCATTTGATTTACACAACATACCACTTTAAACATGCAAAATATTTTTTTATTTTGAAACAAACATGAAATAAGAGAAAAAAAACTGAACTTGAGCGTGCATAACTATTCACCCCCCCCCCCCCCCCCCCAAAGAAAATACTTTGTTGAGCCACCTTTTGCTGCAATTACAGCTGCAAGTCTCTTGGGGTACGTCTCTAATTTCCGCTGTGGAGCTTTGCAGCTCCTTCAGGGTTATCTTTGGTCTCTTTGTTGCCTCTCTGATTAATGCCCTCTTTGCCTGGTCTGAGAGTTTTGGTGGGCGGCCCTCTCTTGGTAGGTTTGTTGTGGTGCCATATTCTTTCCATTTTTTAATAATGGATTTAATGGTGCTCTGTGGGATGTTCAAAGTTTCTGATATTTTTTTATAACCCAACCCTGATCTGTACTTCTACCCAACTTTGTCCCTGACCTGTTTGGAGAGCTCCTTGCCGCTTGCTTGGTGGTGCCGCAGGCTTGGTGGTGCCCCTTGCTTAGTGGTGTTGCAGACTCTGGTGCCTTTCAGAACAGGTGTATATATACTGAGATCATGTGACAGATCATATGACACTTAGATTGCACACAGGTGGACTTTATTTAACTAATTATGTGACTTCTGAAGGTAATTGGTTGCACCAGATCTTATTTAGGGGCTTCATAGCAAAGGGGGTGAATACATATACACGCACCACTTTTCAGTTTTACATTTTTATTTATTTTTTGAAACAAGTTATTTTTTTTCATTTCACTTCACCAATTTGGACTATTTTGTGTATGTCCATTACATGAAATCCAAATAAAAATCCATTTAATTTACAGGTTGTAACGCAACAAAATAGGAAAAACGCCAAGGGGGATGAATCATTTTGCAAGGCACTGTACTGTGTACTAATCGTACAGCATACTATTTAGAACATACTATTAAGTAGAAATGTTGCGCACCTGCATAAGGTAAGTTTGAATACCAACTACTGAGAAGTACATAGCAAAGGCATAGATTTACTATGTCTGAATTGGGCCCTTAATGCAAAATTGAAAACATAATATTTTTGTATACCGAAAAAGCTTACTATTTACAACTCAAGGTCAGGTTTTCGGACACTACCAGAGAGAGGGGGAAAAAGAGAGAAAGAAAAGAGGGTGAGAGAGTGAGAGAGTGAGAGACCGAGAGAAAGAGAGAGAGAGAGAGAGAGAGAGGGGGGAGATGGGGTACTAAGAGACACAGAGTGAGAGAGAGACAGACAGAGAGAAAGAGAGAGAGAGAGAGGGATGGGCTAGGGGGAGAGAGAGAGAGGGGGAGATGGGGTACTAAGAGACAGAGTGAGAGAGAGACAGACAGAGAGAAGCCAAGCATCATAGAGTGAGAGGGAGAGATCCTCCAATGGATTTATATCCAGTATCAAGTGCACCTTCTCAAAAAAGGAGAGGTCTAATGTTAGGTCTGTGTTTGTGTGTGTGTCCGTCCATGTCCTGTTTTTATGAGCAGTGTTTATTGAGAACAGGTGAAGCTAATCCAGAGATAGATATTTGATTTCTGTAGCATCAGCACGTGTGCGTGTGTGTGTGTGTGTGTGTGTGTGTGTGTGTGTGTGTGTGTGTGTGCGTGCGTGCGTGCGTGCGTGCGTGTGTGTGAGAAAGAGGTGGCACCCCAGTTTCAAAACTGGTGTGGCAAACACCGTACGTGTCTTTTCTCGGGCCTGGAGTTCGTCGGGTAAAACTGTGGGTACTATTTGTAGGCTATTACATGGTCCAACGTTAACTTTTTTTCTCACAAACAGAATTTCTACTTGCCCGGACATGGTGTAGTATACTGAGATCATGTGACAGATCATGCGACATTTAGATTGCACACAGGTGAACTTTATTTAACTAATTATGTGACTTCTGAAGGTAATTGGTTGCACCAGATCTTATTTAGTGGCTTCATAGCAAAGGGGGTGAATACATATGCATTTTTTGAAACAACTTATTTTTTTTTATTTCACTTCACCAATTTGGACTATTTTGTGTATGTCCATTACATGAAATCCAAATAAAAATCCATTTAAATTACAGGTTGTAATGAAACAAAATAGGAAAAACGCCAAGGGGATGAATACTTTTGCAAGGCACTGTAAGTGTGTGTGTGTGGGCGCAGCAACTGTTGTAATTTCCAGCTCTCCATTTAGTGACCAGTTAACTCAGAGGGAAGAGAGAAGAGACTAAATCACACTTTCATGTGGCGCCATCATTTGGTGCATCTCAAATGGCAACCTATTCCCTGTGTAGTCCATTACTTTTAGCCAGAGAATAGGGAATAACGGGGATGATGTATTGGGTGCAAAAAAAAAAGTCTCACTTACCAGACTGTTGATCAGAGATGCAGAGGCTGTGGGAAGAGACCAGCTCCATCTCAACTGTGACTATTTGTCTATGAAACCAGAGAGAGGAGGACAGCATAAAGACCTCTGCGGACATGTTTACTTCATTTTAAAGGTGCTTCAGTAACTTCCATTTTGTCTCCAGAATCTTGAGGCGTTAATACAAACACATTCAGCCAAGAGGCAGAAATAAAACAAAGAAACGTATCACATGGTTTCATTTAGAGGTCGCCCGATTATGTTTTTTCAATACCGATACTGATTATTGGAGGACCCAAAAAAAGCCGTTACCGATTAATCGGCTGATTGTGTGTGTGTATATATATATAGTTGTAATAATGACAATTACAACAATACTGAATGAACACTTTTATTTTAACTTAATATAATACATAAATAAAATCGATTTAGTCTCAAATAAATAATGAAAAGTATTCAATTTGATTTAAATAATGCAAAACAGTGTTGGAGAAGAAAGTAAAAGTACAGTATGTGCCATGTAAAAACGTTAACGTTTAAGTTCCTTGCTCAGAACATGAGAACATATGAAAGCTGGTGGTTCCTTTTAACATGAGTCTTCAATATTCCCAGTTAAGAAGTTTTAGGTTGTAGTTATTATTGAAATTATATTTCTCTCTATACCAATTGTATTTCATATACCTTTGACTATTGGATGTTCTTTATAGGCACTATAGTATTGCCAGCCTAATCTCGGGAGTTGATAGGCTTGAAGTTATAAACAGCACAATACTTGAAGCACAGCGAAGAGCTGCTGGCAAATGCAGGAAAGTGCTGTTTGAATGAATGCTTACGAGCCTGCTGCTGTCTACCACCGCTCAGTCAGACTGCTCTATCAAATATAAAATCATAGACTTAATTATAATATAATAAACACACAGAAATACGAGCCTTAGGTCATTAATATGGTCAAATCCAGAAACTATAATTTCGGAAACAAAATGTTTATTCTTTCAGTGAAATACGTAACGGTTCCGTATTTTATCGAACGGGTGGCACCCCTAAGTCTAAATATTGCTGTTACATTGCACAACATTCAATGGTATGTCATAATTATGTAAAATTCTGGCAAATTAATTACGGTCTTTGTTAGGAAGAAATGGTCTTCACACAGTTCGCAACGAGCCAGGCAGCCCAAACTGCTACATATACCCTGACTCTGCTTGCACAGAACTCAAGAGTAGTGACACAATTTCCCTGGTTAAAAGAAATGTATGTTAGCAGGCAATATTAATTAAATATGCAGGTTTAAAAAAAATGTACTTGTGTATTGATTTTAAGAAAGGCATTGACGTTTATGGTTAGGTACACATTGGTGCAACGACAGTGCTTTTTTTGCGAATGCGCTTGTTAAATCATCACCCGTTTGGTGAAGTAGGCTGTGATTCGATGATAAATTAACAGGCACCACATTGATTATATGCAACGCAGGACAAGCTAGTAATATCATCAACCATGTGTAGTTAACTAGTGATTATGTTAAGATTGATTGTTTTTTTATAAGATAAGTGTAATACCAGCTAGCAACTTACCATGGCTCCTTGCTGCACTCGCATAACAGGTGGTCAGCCAGTCTCCTCGGAGTGCAATGTAAACGGCCATAATCGGCGTACAAAAATGTCAATTACGATTGTTAAGAAAACTTGAAATCGGCCCTAATTAATCGTCCATGCCGATTAATCTGTCAACGTCTAGTTGCATTTGTCAACAACCAGCCCCTCAGCACTTTAATTTTGAAATGAAATTTACAGCCTGAGCTTCCACCCTGAAAGTAAAATATAACCAGTTAAAATTAATACATTTGTCATTTAATTAAATACTATTTGATATATTTTGTAAATGAAATGGTGTACTGCCAATGTCTAACCAAGTCTCTCTTTAAAATGAATATGCATTATGTACAAGAAAGTTCAAATTACATACTGTAAATAATTCCAACCCTATATCAGCCACCTAGTACTGTGCTAGCACTTTTCATTTGAGACAGTTTGTGACCCCTGACCTCTTTTTTTAGCAACTGATTGTAAAGTTGAGTTACAGCAGTACAGTTTGAGAAGTCAGGCAGAGTTAAGTCTGTCCTGGTTTGTGCCACGATCTACAGTAGCATTAAACATGATCAGTGTTGGGGAGTAGTGAACTACATTTACAGTGCATTCGGAAAGTATCCAGGCCCCAACCTTATTCTAAAATGGATTAAATAGATTTTTTCCTCATCAATCTACACATAATACCACATAATGACAAAGCAAAAACAGGTTTTAGACATTTTTTGCAAATGCATAAAACATTTTTTTTTTTAAATATCACATTTACATAAGTATTCAGACCCTTTACTCAGTACTTTGTTGAAACACCTTTGGCAGCAATTACAGCCTCGAGACTTTTTGGGTATGACGCTACAAGCTTGGCACACCTGTATTTGGGGAGTTTCTCTCATTATTCTCTGCAGATCCTCTCAAGCTCTGTCAGATTGGATGGAGAGCGTTGCTGCACAACTATTTTCAGGTCTCTCCAGAGATGTTAGATCGGGTTCAAGTCCGGGCTCTGGCTGGGCCACTCAAAGACATTCAGAGACTTGTCCCGAAGTCACTCCTGCATTGTCTTGGCTGTGTGCTAAGGGTCATTGTCCTGTTGGAAGGTGAACCTTCGCCCCAGTCTGAGGAGTCCTCTGGAGCAGGTTTTCATCAATGATCTCTCTGTACTTTGCTCCGCTCATCTTTTCCTTTATCCTGACTAGTCTCCCAGTCCCTGCCGCTGAAAAACATCCCCACAGCATGATGCTGCCACTACAATGCTTCACCGTAGGGATGCTGCCAGGTTTCCTCCAGATGTGATGCTTAGCATTCAGGCCAAATAGTTAAATCTTTGTTTCATCAGACCAGAGAATCTTGTTTCTCATGGTCTGAGAGTATTTTAGGTGCCTTTTGGCAAACTCAAAGCGGGCTGTCATGTGCCTTTTAATGAGGAGTGGCTTTATGGCCACTCTACCATAAAGGCCTGATTGGTAGAGTGCTACAGAGATGGTTGTCCTTCTGGAAGGTTTTCCCCATCTTAAACTGGTCTAATAAAACTACACATTTTTAATGGTGAGTGAGCATGGGCTATTGTGTGTATATTGATGAGGAACATTTTTTATTTCATCCATTTTAGCCAGATAGGACCACATACTATCATGATAATATAATAACACATCCCACTGAGCAAAAACCGGTTGAATAAACAATGTTTCCATGCCATTTCAACCAAAACAACAACAATGTGATGACATTGAAGGAATTTGAAAAACTGTTTGGATTTGCAAAAAGTCATCAACATAAGGGATTTTTGTATTTTCTTCACCCAACTTGCAACCGAAATCCAATTACATGGTGGCTTTTTTTGTTGATTTCACGTTGAATTCATGTTAGCTAACAACTCAACCAAATGTAAATCAAAACTAGACATTGAACTGACGTCTGTGCCCAGTGGGATGCCTCTGAGCAGACACTCTTAATCAAAGTGACTTACATTACAGTGAGTGCATATCCTACATGTCTAGCATGTGTCTGTGTTCCTTGTAGGATCTGACCCCATAATGCTGCTGACCCCATGTTCTTACAAACTGATCCACACAAGACCACATGATACTGTTGTGGTAATAATACATTCCTCTTAGCAGACACTCTTTCTACTCCAAAATGAATGAAAAAAAAAAGAAATGAAAAACACATATGAAGAAATGTGACTTATAGATCTGTCATTCTTCATTGAAAGCAAGTCTAAGAAGCGGCTGATCTGTTCTGTCTGTTATTTCTACGCTCTCCATTTTTTAAGTAGATTTTTTGCGTAATTTACTTTCGGTTTTGTACACCAGCTTCAAACATCTGAATATACAATCTTTTTGGTTATGGAAAAAATATTTCACAGCGGTTTAGATTGTACAATGATTTTCTACACTATACTTGCTAGTTTTGTCACATAAACTAATTAGGCGAACTATTCAACATTTTTGCAACCAGGAAATGGTGGAGCTGTTTCTGCATAGTGCAAAAATAATATTCCCATCCAGAAATGAGCCCACTAACATATTGGTCCATATTATCAGTGTGCTATTTAACAATATTCATTATCCCCTTATGTAGCCCAACTTATGCAGCATAGTGGCTATAAATAAATAGGCTGAGGGTTGCCCATCTGTATTTACCCCATTGGGCTAATCATTAGCTAGATCACAAACTCTTAAGTGTAAACATGAGGCCATCTTGTTGCTGGTTAGAAACATGTTGATGACTTGAATACCTCCCCCCCAAAAAAACATTCCACTGGCACTCAGCCAACCATGGATCATGTACTGTAAATAAAATGTAGCACTACCCGTTAAACCTGTTAAATAAACCCCCGGTCTTCCCTACAATGACTCAGCATGCATATTTCTCTCCCTGTGCCGTGCTCACATTTTGAATGCTCCTCCTATCCCTTTCCCGCCTAGAATACGACAGGCTAAACAATTGAATAGGTAAACTATTCTGCTATGGTGTTGTCTGATTTTGCTGTTACTTACTTGTGTTTTTGGCCCTTGAAAATTAAAAGTGGACAAGTTTTGATTAGATCATTTCCATAAGCAAAGGTACCGGGTCTCAGCTCTACCTGGCTCTCGTTTGGATCATAGGTGCCCCAAATGCCACCCCATTCTCTATATAGTCCACTACTTTTGACGAGAGCCTTATGGGTCCTGGTCAAAATGTTTGCATTATATAGGGAATAGGGTAGTGAGGATTTAGGATGCAAAACTGTACTGCCATGATATCATACGGTACTTTAATAATAGAATGCACAATGTTTCCCCTAATCACAAATCTGGGATTATCCCTAATCCTAACCTAATGTCCTGTCCAGGGGTATACTTCTACATCAAACTGTGTCACGCTACAGAAACAGGAGATGCTAGATGCCCTATGGGTCGTTTTGGCTCACACAATTGTTACTTAACCTTAATCCTAACCATTAGAGAGATGAAAACTCTGACCCTGTAACTAACCCTGAATCAGGTGGAACTTTGACCTATGATTTACAGGAGAGAACATAATACCACCATGATGTATGCCTTTGAATACATACAACAGCAGGTTTTAATCTTGCTACAACCTCATCTTCTTTTCTGTCAGTGCTCATCTTTGGTCTGGAGTTGGTATCTGCTACCATCTGCTGGACAGTTAGTTAGACTTCCCTGTTGAAGTAAGATGAGGTTGTCGTCACTAGGTGGAACCAGAGTACTTCTCCAAGTTCCCTCCATCATCTATGT
Organism: Salmo trutta; assembly: GCF_901001165.1. Taxonomy (NCBI): domain Eukaryota; kingdom Metazoa; phylum Chordata; class Actinopteri; order Salmoniformes; family Salmonidae; genus Salmo; species Salmo trutta. The sequence continues at coordinate 32,033,838 of NC_042966.1, read as the reverse complement.
TATTATATGAGTTTCTCCTAATACGCCTTCTGGTAAGGCCAAGGCAACTTCTACCTAAAGCTTTGTGTTAAAACAATCATTTAAGGCTAAAAAAAATACCTGACTTTGGTCTGTGTAGTTGGAGGAACGTCAGTAGGGTTCTGCATAAAGCTAGACAAGTCTCACGGAGAGGCAGGCAAGAGGCAAAGGATAAGCTGCAAAAGTAGTCCTCATGGTTTTCATAAAACAACGGTATTAATGATAACATGGTTAGAATACATAATAATCAAATCAAATCAAATGTATTTATATAGCCCTTCTTACATCAGCTGATATCTCAAAGTGCTGTACAGAAACCCAGCCTAAAACCCCAAACGGCAAGCAATGCAGGTGTAGAAGCACGGTGGCTAGGAAAAACTCCCTAGAAAGGCCAAAACCTAGGAAGAAACCTAGAGAGGAACCAGGCTATGAGGGGTGGCCAGTCCTCTTCTGGCTGTGCCGGGTGGAGATTATAACAGCACATGTCCTAGATGTTCAAATGTTCATAAATGACCAGCATTGTCAAATAATAATAATCATAGTAGTTGTCGAGGGTGCAACAAGTCAGTAACACAAGAGTAAGTGTCAGTTGGCTTTTTCATAGCCGATCTTTGAGAGTATCTCTACCGCTCCTGCTGTCTCTAGAGAGTTGAAAACAGCAGGTCTGGGACAGGTAGCACGTCCGGTGAATAGGTCAGGGTTCCATAGCTGCAGGCAGAACAGTTGGAACTGGAGTAGCAGCACGGCCAGGTGAACTGGGGACAGCAAGGAACTGGGGGGGGGGGGGGGGGGGGGGGTGAACCATTGTTGATTAATGTTGATTAATGTGCCTTTGAAGGAGCTGTGTCATATCACCTGGTAGTGGATTAGCCGTCTTCTGGTGCTACCAAGTTATGGCGTGAATGCAGAGGGTATGGAGGCAGGGGCTCGTTTCCACACTGCCGATGGATGGAAAGCTGGCGAGTATTTTATTTTTCATGAAATCCAATTTTATTTGTCACATGCGCTGAATACAATGCTTACTTACAAGCCCTTAACCAACAATGCAGTTTCAAGAAAAATAAGAGTTAAGAAAAATATTGACTAAGTAAACTAAAGTAAAAAAATAAAAGACCAACAAAATAACAATAACGACGCTACATACAGGGGGTACCAGTCAATGTGCAGGGCTACAGGTTAGCCCGAGGTAATTGAGGTACTGTAGGATGTACATGTAGGTAGGGGTAACGTGACTTTGCATAGATAATAGATTATAAACAGAGAGTAGCAGCAGCGTAAAAAAGTGAGGGGGTCAATGCAGTCTGGTAGCCATTTGATTAGCTGTTCAGCAGTCTTATGGCTCGGGGATATTTGTATTTATTATGGATCCGCATTAGCTGCTGCCAAGGCAGCAGTTAATCTTCCTGGGGTCCAGCAAAATTAAGGCAGTTTATACAGTTTAAACATTACAATACATTCACAGATTTCACAACACACTGTTAAGAATTCACAGAAGCTATTTAGAAGCCTTTTGGACCTAGACTTGGCGCTCCGACCATGTTAATTTGTTGGTGAAGATGTGGACACCAAGGAACTTGAAGCTCTCAACCTGCTCCACTATAGCCCCATTGATGAGAATGGGGGTGTGCTCATTTTCCTGTAGTCCACAATCATCTCCTTTGTCTTGATCAAGTTGAGGGAGAGGTTGTTCTCCTGGCACCACACTTCCAGGTCTCTGACCTCCTCCCTATAGGCTGTCTCATCGTTGTCAGTGATCAGGCCTACCACCGTTGTGTTGTCGGCAAACTTAATGATGGTGTTGGAGTCGTGCTTGGCCACGCAATCATGGGTGAACAGGGAGTACAGGAGGGGACTAAGCATGCACCTGAGGGGCCCCCGGTGTTGAGGATCAGAGTGGCAGATGTGGTGTTGCCAACCCTTACCACCTGGGGGCGGCCCGTCAGGAAGTCCAGGATCCAGTTGCAGAGGGAGGTGTTTAGTCCCAGGGTCCTTAGCTTAGTGATGAGCTTTGAGGGCACTATGGTGTTGAACGCTGAGCTGTAGTCAATGAACAGCATTCTAAGGTGAGAAAGGGCGGTGTTGAGTGCAATAGAGTTTGCATCATATGTGGATCTGTTGGGGTGGTATGCACATTGGAGTGGGTCTAGGGTTTCTGGAATGGTGATTGATAGAAGAATTTGTATGTGTAAGATAATGACTAAAGTATTCCACCCTGAAACCATATAATTGTATGAAATGTGTTAGAGTCATAATCCAATAATGTGTGTGACTACACTTTTTAAGACTAGACCATTGTGTTACTATTTCACAATATGAGCAGGGTATAGTTGAGACATTCAAGGACAACTAAACTGTCGACTTGTGATAATGGTGAAACTAATAACTGGAAAGAGGCCTCCCCACCCTAGGGAGGAGAAAAACTGTTAGAAACGGCTAGGCCTGCAGAAGATAATGAAACATGTTGTAGAAGTGTGATAAACAATGTATGTGAACTGTGGAAAAACACAGCCCGCCTAAAGCGAAGTGGAGTTTCTACTGATGTGATTTCATCTGTGTGTGTGTGTGCTATAAAAAGACTGTGTTCTCATTTTGAAGACAGAGCGCTCTCTGAATAAAGAATTGATCTATTGCAGGCTGAGACGTTGTCTATTTCTTTGAACGGAGATTTACAACCTTCAGGAATTAGACAGAGATATAAAATAGTTCAGTTAGAACATTGGGATAGAAATTCTCGTAACAGTGATGTTGATGTTGGCTATGACCAGCCTTTCAAAGCACTTCAAGGCTATAGACGTGAGTGATATGAACCAATAGTCATTTAGGCAGGTTACCTTTGTGTTCTTGGGCACAGGGACTATGGTGGTCTGCTTGAAACATGTAGGTATTACAGACTCAGCCAGGGACAGGTTGAAAATGTCAATGAAGACACTTGCCAGTTGGTCAACACATGCTCAGAGTACACGTCCTGGTAATCCGTCTGGCCCTGCGGCCTTGTGAATGTTGACCTGTTTAAAGGTCTTGCTCACATCGGCTACGGCGAGAGTGATCCCACAGTCGTCCGGAACAGCTGGTGCTCTCATGCAGTGTTGCTTGCCTGGAAGCACGCATAGAAGTCATTTAGCTCGTCTCGTCTGGTCATTTACAGGGGTACCACAAAAGTATAGTTTCTACCCAAGGTTCTTCTGTGTTCAGGGGTATCGAGAGTGCGGTATCGTCCAGGTGTGGGCATAATAAACACATTTCCTTCCCCACATTTATACACACAGTTGTCAAGAGTGGTGGATATGAAAACAACCATGACAAAACAAAATGTATCCCAGTCCTCACTGTGGCGTTCTGCTATAATGCATGGGAGACTGGCAGTTTCACCATAGGTGATGATGGGGCACGGTCTGCAATCTATTCGTGTGGCTCCCGTCAGAATTACAGAGCGCTTGCTACAGCCGGTACTTCTTAGTTTCCAAAAGCACCTCAATGCTCACCCTTCACCGGCTATTGTAATTGGTACATCCCAGCGATTTGTTCACATACATAGATCTGAAGGATGCATATTTTCATTTGGCTATACATCTTTCCCACAGGAAGGAAGGTGTGGCTCTCCCTTTCGCCCCACACCTTGTATATGGTGGTGGAGGCGCTTTGGCTCCGGTGCAGTGCCAGGGGGTCAGAGTATTGGCCTATCTGGACCATTGGCTGGTCGTAGAGGAGTTGAGGGAAAGGTTGAGCTCCACACTTCTACGCTGGTTTCCCATATTCTGTCTTTGAAGTTCACAGTGAATCACAAAAAAGTTGTTTGAATCCGGCTCAGCACATTCAGTTTCTGGGTCTCGTTCTGGACTCGTTTCTGAATAATGCGTTTTTGTCCCAACAGAGGAGGGTCACATTCTGGCTCTGTTTAGCACGGTTTCAGCTGGGGCACTCGGTGCCTTTTCAGTTGTGCCTGTGGTTATTGGGTCTGATGGCCTATATGATAGCCGTGGTGCCTCTGGGCCTTCTGTTTCAGCGCTGGGTGATTGCAACGCTTTTGGATGCATCTCGCCACTACCATCGGTTGCTCAAGGTTTCCCTGTCATACCTAAGGGTGTTGACTCCTTGGAAGGACCTTTGGACTGCTGTTGCAGGGGGTTCTCATGGGTCAGGTATTGTTCCACAGGGAGATCACGACAGATGCATCCTTACATGGACGTGGACACTGTGTCTACTCGGAAAGAGGGATTTGGTCAACAGAGCAAAGGTCACTGCATATCAATTACCTAGAGCTACTGACTGTTTTGCTAGAGCAGAGGCGTTTCCTTCTGATGTTGGAGGGCCAGCATGTGTTGGTAAGGTATGACAACAGGACAATGGTGGCATACATCAACAGGCGGGGGGGGGTCTCTCTCTATAACGACACATGATGAGACCCAGATGCAGACAAAGGAGGCAGATGGTTCGAGTCTCTGATATTTATTAATAGACAAGGGGCAGGCAAGAGGCAGGTCGAGGACAGGCAGAAGTTCGTAAACCACACAGCCATTTTCCAAGCAAGCATATATGTCAATAAAACCCAAAACACAGCTAAATGAAGCACTAACCTTTGATGATCTTCATCAGATGACACTCCAAGGACATTATGTTTTTCAATAGATGTATGTTTTGTTCAATCAAGTTCATATTTATATCCAAAAACAGATTTTTACATTGGCGCGTGATGTTCAGAAAATGTATTCCCACCAAAAACCTCCAGTGAATTTACAAAAATATTCATCATAAACGTTGACAAAATACATAACAATTATTTTAAAAATTATAGATACAGAACTCCTTTATGCAATCGCTGTGTCAGATTTTAAAATAGCTTTTCGGCGAAAGCACATTTTTCAATATTCTGAGTACATAGCTCGCCATCACGGCAAGCTATTCAGACACCCGCCAAGTTCGGAGCAACCTAAACTCAGAATTAGTATTAGAAATATTGTATTACCTTTGCTGATCTTCGTCAGAATGCACTCCCAGGACTGCTACTTCCACAAGAAATGTTGTTTTTGTTCGAAATAATCCATAGTTATGTCCAAATACCTCCGTTTTGTTTGTGCGTTCAGGTCACTATCCAAATGGTAACGCGCCGAGCACAAATCAAGACACAAAAAGTCAAAATGTTCCATTACCGTACTTAGAAGTATGTCAAACGCTGTTTAAAATCAATTTTTATGATATTTTTAACGTACAATTGCGATATTATTCCAACCGGACAATAGTGTATTCATTCAAGGAGGAAAAGAAAAAACAGCGTGCTCACGGGAACGCGCATATCCAATCTCTTTGTCCTCAGGCAGACCATTCAGTAACTGAGCTCCTATACTCTGCCCAGAGACAGGAAAAGGCTCAATCCACTTTCTGAAGGCTTTAGACAGCGAATGGAAGCCTTAGAAAGTGCAACGTAACAGCACAGATACTGTAGTTTCGAAAGGGACTAGAAAGAAGAACTACATTTCTCAGATCCTACACTTCCTGGTTGACTTTTTCTCGGGTTTTTGCCTGCCATATGAGTTCTGTTATACTCACAGACACCATTCAAACAGTTTTAGAAACTTCAGAGTGTTTTCTATCCAAACCTACTAATGATATGCATATTCCCGTTTCTGGGCAAGAGTAGTAACCCGTTTATATCGGGTACGTTTTTTCATCCGGCCGTGAAAATACTGCCCCCTATCCATATCAGGTTAAAGCTGCAATATGTAACTTTTTGGGCAACCTGACAAAGTTCACATATAAATGTGAGTTATAGATATGCAATTTTCATTGATCTGTCATTCTCATAGAAAGCAAGCCTAAGAAGCAGTTATCTGTTCTATGTGCACTATTTCTATGCTTCCCCGTTTGTACACCAGCTTCAAACAGCTGAAAATGCAACATTTTTGGTTATGTAAAATATATTTCACAGTGGTTAAGATGGTACAATGATTATCTACACTATAATTGCTTGTTTAGTCACAACCTGAAATTAGGCAAACTATTAGAATTTTATCAACCAGGAAACGGTGGAGCGATTTCTGCATATTGCGTCTTTAATATACCTCTAACTAAACATCGTCTTTAATATACCTCTAACTAAACATCGTCTTTAATATACCTCTAACTAAACATCACCTTTAATATACCTCTAACTAAACATCATCTTTAATATACCTCTAACTAAACATCGTCTTTAATATACCTCTAACTAAACATCGTCTTTAATATACCTCTAACTAAACATCACCTTTAATATACCTCTAACTAAACATCACCTTTAATATACCTCTAACTAAACATCACCTTTAATATACCTCTAACTAAACATCACCTTTAATATACCTCTAACTAAACATCACCTTTAATATTCCTCTAACTAAACATCACCTTTAATATACCTCTAACTAAACATCACCTTTAATATACCTCTAACTAAACATCACCTTTAATATACCTCTAACTAAACATCACCTTTAATATACCTCTAACTAAACATCACCTTTAATATACCTCTAACTAAACATCACCTTTAATATTCCTCTAACTAAACATCACCTTTAATATACCTCTAACTAAACATCACCTTTAATATACCTCTAACTAAACATCACCTTTAATATACCTCTAACTAAACATCATCATCACTACCAGTTTTAAACATGAACACTTCTTATTCCCTTCAAATCAAGCTTTAATATTATAATTTAACTCAATTCTAATCTAACTTATTACTCCAGTTACATCTTTAACATTCAACATCCCATCATCCTATTATTTCATTATAACATTTCACTATCAATCTCCTACAAGCCCGATAGACATAGTCCAAATGTACCCTAAAACAAATAAACATCTCATCCTAAACCATTTTACTATATTACTTCAGTCACCCTTTAACATTCCCCAATGTTTCCAATATTTAACATATTCAGCATTTCATTATAATTTTTATTGATTCTAGTTTCCAATTCATTTATTTTTCTTATTTTCTATGGTCAATGTCAGTTTCTCTCAATCTTCATTCTCCTCTGTGCTCTGTGTGTGGGTGTGTGAGTGGGGCCTTCCTGTCAGCACTTCCTGTCCATGCTTTATGCCACAAAAAAATGTCACAGAAAACTAGGCCCTTAGCCTGCCATTCTGACAGTCGTCAGGATCTATTGTCCCAGGCACACAGGAGAGTTTGGCACCGACAACCGCAGACATGGGATCTGTGGGTTTGGCCCCTGAAGGTTGAATTTGACGGCTAGGGGTTTACTCTTGAATGTGATTATGACTATACAGTTGGTGTCAGGTTAAAGGAGCTTCTCCTTTTCAGAGCTATTTTTGAGCAGAGCCTTTCTTTTTCCATATTGAAGGTTTATATAGCAGACATCTCAGCGTGTAATGAATGGATTGACGACTCTACCCCGGGTGTCATCCTCTGGTGGTACAGTTCCTGAAAGGCGTGCATCGACTAAGACCAGTATCTAAGTTTATGGTACCGACCTGGCTTTGGTCCTGAACGCTCTGTGTGAGCCTCTGTCTGAACCATTGCAGTCTGTGGATCTGAATGTCCTTTTCTACAAGACTGCCCTGCTCATGGCCTTGGTGTTGGCCAAGCACGTCGGGGATCTTTGCGTGCGATCAGTACACCCTTTCTGTTTGGAGTTCACGCCTGGTTACTCCAAAGTGATGTTACCTGCTTATGCAGCTTGTGCTCCCAAGGTTTTGCCTATGTCTTACAGGTGCCTGGTATTTGAGCTGTTCCCCTTCTCACCTCCTCCATTTGCTTCCAGTGAACAACAGAGGTTGAATGGCCTGTGTCCGGTGCATGCATTACACAAGTACACTGAACAAAAATCCGCGTGTTGGTGCCATGTTTCATGAGCTGAAATAAAAGATCCCATAAAAGGTCACTCTAAAATGTCTCTGTCACACCCTGATCTGTTTCCCCTGTCTTTGTGCTTGTCTCCACCCCCCTCCTGGTGTTGACCATCTCCCCCATTATCCCCTGTGTATTTATACCTGTGTTCTCTGTTTGTCTGTTGCCAGCTAGTTTTGTTCGTGAAACCTACCAGCGTTTGTTCCCCTGCTCCTGCCTGTTTCTTGCTCCTGTTTTCTAATCCTTCTCAGTTTTGACCGTTCTGCCTGCCCTGACCCTGAGCCTGCCTGCCGTTCTCTACCTTGCCCCACCTCACTGGATCATTGACCCCTGCCTGCCCTTACCCTGAGACTGCCTGCCGTTCTGGACCCTTTGCACCCTCTCTGGATTATTGACCCCTGCCTGCCTTTGACCTGTCATTTGTCTGCCCCTGTATTAGAAATAAACGTTTGTTTCTTCAACACTGTCTGCATCTGGGTTATACCTGAAATGTGATAGTCTCAAGTTTTGAGGGAGCGTGCATTTGGCATGCTGACTGCAGGAATGTCCACCAGAGCTGTTTCCAGAAAATTGAATGTTAATTTCTCTACTATAAGCTACCTTTAACATCGTTTTAGAGAATTTGGCAGTACATCCAACCAGTCTCACAACAGCAGACCACATGTAACCACACCAGCCCAGGGCCTCCACATCCGACTTCTTCACCTGCAGGATCATCTGAGACCAGCCACTCGGGCAGCTGATGAAACTGTGGGTTAGCACAACCGAAGAACATCTTCAAAAACTGTCAGAAACCATATCAGGGACGTTCATCTACGTGCTCGTCGTCTTCACCAGGGTCTTGACCTGACTGTAGTTTGGCATCGTAACCAACTTTAGTGGGAAAATGCTCACCTTCGATGGCCACTGGCATGCTGGAGAAGTGTGCCCTTCATGGATTAATCATGTTTTCAACTGTACTGGGCAGATTAGGCGGCAAGTAGCCTAGTGGTTAGAGCGTTGGACTAGTAACCGAAAGGTTGCAAGATTGAATCCCTGAGCTGACAAGGTAAGAATCTGTCATTCTGTCCCTGAACAAGGCAGTTAACCCACTGTTCCTAGGCTGTCATTGAAAATAAGAATTTGTTCTTAACTCACTTGCCTAGTTAAATAAAGGTCAAATTAAATGTCAGACAGCGTGTATGGCGTCGTGTGGCCAAGCATTTTGCTGATGTCAACGTTGTGAACAGAGTGCCCCATAGTGGTGGTGGGCGGATGGTATGGGCAGGCATAAGCAACGAACACAATTGCATTTTATTAATGACAATTTGAAAACACAGAGATACCGTGACGAGATCCTGAGGCCTATTGTCGTGCCATTCATCCGCCGTCATCACCTCATGTTTAAGCACAATAATGCATGGCCCCAAGTAGCAAGGATCTGTACACAATTCCTGGAAACTGAAAATGTCCCAGTTCTTCCATAGCCTGCATACTCACCAATGTCCCAGTTCTTCCATAGCCTGCATACTCTGTTTGTGATGCTCTGGATCGACGTGTGCGACAGCATGTTCCAGTTCCCGACAATATACAGCAACTTCACACAGCCGTTGAAGAGGAGTGGAACAACATTCCACAGGCCACAATCAACAGCCTGATCAACTCTATGTGAAGGAGATGTGTCTCGCTGCATGAGGCAAACAGTGGTCACACCAGATACTGACTGGCTTTCTAATCCACGTCCCTACCTTTTTTTTAAGGTATCTGTATTCACAGGCATGTCAAATCCATCGATTAAGGCCTAATGAATGTTTTTCAATTGACTGATTTCCTTATATAAGTCAGTAAAATCTTTTAAATTGTTGCATGTTGCATTTATATTTTTGTTCAGTGTATATGTATAGGACCAAGGATATCCACATTTGTGACCAGCTTTTTGTCTGTTTCGCTAATTCAGCTATGGGTAGGGCACTTTCGAAGAGGCGTCTTTAATATTAGATTGTGGAGGCTATCTCCCTGGTGTATGACAGCGAAGGACAAGGGTTGCCTAGCAGTGTGCATGCTCACTCCACTAGAGGTGTGGCGGCTGCTTGTTGATATATTGGTGATATCTGTGCTGCAGCGAGTTGGGGTTCCCGACATAGCTTTGTGAGGTTTTATCGCTAGGACATAACTGTTTCCCAGTGTGGCTCATTATGTTCTTGAGCAACACTGTTTCAGGCAGCGGGCAGTTTGCATATTTATCCAGGTTACCACTATTCCCTGTGGGTTTGAGGCTTGGACTTCAGCAGCATGTAAAGTGCTCATTATAAGGGTTACCACAGTTTCCTGTGGGTTTGAGCCTTGTGCTGCTGTTGTTCATTGACTCTGGTCGATGCTATGCAGCGCGCATGTGCACTTTACCAAGTCACGACAGGTGTTCTATTGTTTTGGGCTTGTAGTTCCTTGTACAAGTTCTGACATTTCAGGCTCGCATGATAAGTATTGTTCTTGGAAGCGTGGGGTTTATGTTCTTGGGTTGCAGTGGCAGCTTGTCAGTGCGCATAGCCAAGTTGCAGCAGGTTCTTGTTCCCTATATGGTGCTCTGACAGTTCAGGCCTCATGAGGCTCTGACAGTTCATGCTTCTCGGGTACGTTTTGGGGAAAAAGGTGGCTTCTGTAATGCCTTTTTGGAGCCAGTGGAACCTGTGAGTGCCTGGGCTGCCACGGGCCTCCTAGTTTGGTACCCTCTGACCTGGCTTGGGGTGTGATTGCTTGTCCCCATAGTATGTTATACAGAATGATAAACTGAAAGGGAAAGTACAGTTATGAATATAACTACTGTTTCCTGAAGGAGGGAATGAGGTATAACATATTTTGGATCTATACCATCAGGGGATTTGGGCTCGCTAAAGAGCGATACTGAATTGAGGAAATGAATGCTCGTCCCGGTATTATAGTCAGGAAATGAGGCTTCCGAGGGCGGGCTCGGAATTTATTGGACCCCTGGGTGTGATTTCAGTTTTCTTTAGGTGAATATGATTGATCGTTGAATCCCCATGGTATGTTATACCTCGTTTCCTTCAAGGAACAGTTGTTATATTCATAACTGTACGTTATGTAACTAGGAACAAAGAAAATTGACATGAAAAGCACAATTGACAAGATGGAAATGATGGCTAGATTTAGATGACTAACTGTACAGTAAGATATCACTGCCTGAGGTGTACTTCTCTACAAAAACGAGAGAGAGAGAGAGAGAGAGAGAGAGAGAGTGAGACTGAGAGATGGGCACTATCTCTATCAAAGGAAAAGTCAGCATTTAGTATTTTTTTAAATATATATTTATTTATATGGGACAATGCACATTAATCAACATTAATATTGAAATAATGCAACATCCATGTAAATGTGCTGGGGTTTGCCAAAAGCTTATTTGCGCCCGTAGTCTCAGGGCAGCTAAGGACAATTACACAGCCACAATACACATACTCACTAAAACAATACAACATACCAATACATTACATCCAATAATATATCATTCTAACAACAACAACACTATCATCATCATCTATCATCGTCTTACATATGAGGAAGCACAGATAACTCTTGTGTACAGGTTTGGATAGATTTGAGCCATGTTTTCAAATTAAATGTAAAAGTACAATAATCAGTGCAGTTTCTCAAGTCCATGGGCATTGTATTCCAGTATATCGTAGTTCTAACAGAGAAGGCCGATTGACCGAGTTTACTGTGTCGAAAAGGGACAATGCAATCCCCTCTAGTTACTGCCCTTGGAGGTGCTTTCCTTGAGCATGATATGCCGGCATAGGGGTGGGGGGGCAAGACCATGCAGGATCTTAAGACAAGGCTTGCATCTGCATACTACTTAAAGCTATCCAGACTAAATAAGTTATGTTTGTAAATGATATGACAATGGTGGTAACGGTTTGGTTTGTTATCAAAAATCTTAAGTGTTTGTTTGTAGAGTGATGCAATTGGTTTCAGAATAGTAGCTCCTGCTTGTGACCAGCATGTGAGGCAATATCTCAGATGTGAGAAGATCATAGCATGCATATATAGTTTGGCGGTTTCCAGAGGAAGGAAAGGTCTTATAAACCTGAAGTTGGATAATCCAAACTTGACCGTGTTAATCACTTTCTTCACATGTTTCTTAAATGCCAAGTTGGAGACCAAAATGACACAAAGATACCTGGAGTTAGACACAACTTTCAGATTCTCACCATTAACAAGAACAGCTCACTGGGAAGAATCAATTGATTTCTTGGAGAAGTACATACAAACAGTCTTGTTGATATTTAAATGAAGACAAGAATTAGTCATCCATTTAGAAACATGTACCATAGTTTCAGTTAAGAGCTAGTTGTCTATTTTTTGTGTACATACAGAACTGTATCGTCTGTATTCATCTGCATGCTAACTTGTGGGAGATCATTTATATATAATGGTAAACAGAAGGGGGCCTAATATTGACCCTTGTGGGACCCCAATGTTGTAGTAAAGAGAGACAGACTGAGTGTCCCCCAAACAAACCCTTTGACTTCTGTTTGTCAGATAGGAATACATCCAACTAATGACTTCAGTGGACACAGTAAGGGAGGATAGTTTGGATACGAGGACCTAATGATTCACAGTATCAAAAGCCTTTTTAAGATCCAAAAAGACTGACTCCACCACCTAGGTCCAGTTTGGATTTAATGCACTTCAGAAAATATCAATTGGCTGTTTCGGTAGAAATGTTAGTTCTGAAACCGAATGGCATTTGATGTATGGAGTTGCCCTGAATGAGGTGATCAGTCAGATGATCAGCCACCCATCTTTCAGCTACTTTTGATAGCATTGGAAGAATGCTTATAGGTTGGTAATTTTCCACCAGTGTTGGGTCACCAGATTTTAAAACAGGTATCAGCAGACTTCCAAGATTTGGGGAAGAACACATATTTGATGGACAGATTAACTAGATGTACAACAGAGAGTATATTTGTGTCTCTTCAGGAACACAGTGTCTAGACCAAATACATATTTTGTTCAAGAGTCCTGAAGAAGCTAATAATACTGTACACTGCTGACGATGAGATTTCAGGAATTCTGAGTATTGGTTTATTATTATCTATGGGAGTGAGGTCTTGGTTGAAAATCTTAGAGCCAGTTCCCTGACAGAGTCAACAAAAAAATGGTTAAAGGTGGTGGATATGAAATCGGAGTCTTAAATTAGAATCCCATTAACCTTTAATTTATGATGACCTCCTCTCCCTGTTAGTTTGTTGAGATTTTCCCAAATCACTTTGCCATTTCCTTTTGCTTCATTGATCACTCTAAGAAAGAACTCTGCTTTTGTTTTTTTATATTCCTTACCACGTTATTTCTCAGTGCTGTAAATATACTTCTGTCATCATTCTGACCAGACTTCAGTGCTTTTTTTCAAGGAAAGATCCCGTTCTCTCATCTGCCTCCAGAGGTCCTCGTTGAGCCATGGTAGAGAGGTATTTTGTCTTGGCTTACGTTGAAATGTCCTAGTAAAAGCGGTATCCACTTTGTCAATAACTGACAGAAATGTTCTGTATGCAGACTCTGGGTCTTCACTGCTTAACAGATCAGACCCAGTCAATTTGACTTATAGCTGCATCCTAGTTACTCTGCTCATTTTTCAGGATTTTTTTATCGTACTGTTACACATTAATATGGTTCTTAAATCTCTTTTTAGTGAGATTTCTTCGATCAGGTCTGTTAGTATAGACCAGATCAATTTGAGTCTGAGATGACTGTGTTACTCTGCTTGGACCTTGTATGATTTGAGTCAGGTTGAAATAGTCTGTGATCTCTTTTAGTTTTTTCCTGCAAGTTTTGTTTTACCACTTTATATTGAAATTGCCCATGAAGATTGATCTCCTTCTTATGATCACATTCTTTAAGCTTTGCATTTAGATAGTCATAAAATTAGATTTCACATGTTGGTGGTCGATATAATCCAATAATAGTGAGAGACATATGAGGGGAGAGGAAGACATTCAGTCCCATACATTCAAGGTCATTGGCATGTTTCCATATGATATGATTGCATTTAAAGCTATATTTCATGTGCATAAGCAATCCACCCCCTCTGCCCTCTCCCCTGTCCCTCCTGAATATGGAATATCCAGGGACATTAAAGGCAGAAATAGGAGATTTCTTCAGCCATGATCAGATCAGAATCATTCAATAAATGTTCTACCTGATCACTCTTAGAAATAATGCTATGGATATTCAGATGACCTCCCAATATTCCTCTAGGCTTGGAACGAGGGTCCCAGGGCATTTTAGCCTGATTAACGGTTTGAAAAAATGTCATGGTACAACGTTTTCTAATACCTGGGTTAAGGGAACTGAGTTTCTGTCTCGAAGGCGGGTTTTGTTGGGGACATGTATCAAGAGTTAGCATTAAAATGGAATGATCAGCAGATTGCTCATTCTCTTGGAAAGCCATGTTAGTGACAGAGGTTATGGTCACGTACACGTCCTTCTTTGAACCAGATAAAATAGGCTACTCAAATATAGATTATTTCAATCATTCATGTTCCACAATGCTTTCGTTCTGGATGGCTAATTAGGGGGACTTTTCTCCACTTCTCCCAGAATTACATCCTCCATAACAGCCTTTTTCTGCAGGTGACCTAACTCCAGGGTTATGATTGTCACTTGTCTCAGTTGCCACTTTTCCAGCTTCATTTTTTGAATTTTTCTTCTTATTCTTCTTCTTTTCCTTGGAATGAGAGGTCACTGTTGTAGACTCTGGCTCACCAGGTATCAACTCCAATGTTTCATTCACTCTGTCTTTGACCTTGGGAGCTGAGGAGTTATCCTCTTCAACCTCAGTCTCACGTTGTGTCATTTCAGCTGCGATATGTGATACGTCTGCCCTACTCATGGGGACAAGATTGCTGTCCTGCACATAGTGTGAAAAGTTTCCTCTATGCACCTTATGCTGTCCAGTGTAGTAGGACTGTACCATCTCCTGACCCCCTCTAGCGTGGGATTGTCCAGTGTAGTAGGACTGTACCATCTCCTGACCCCCTCTAGCGTGGGATTGTGTCAGCCAGTCCTATATACGCACTGACCTTGTCCATCATAAAATACTTTGATCCAGTGAGTGTCCATCTTTACCGACCGTGTTATAGGAGTGATGGCTGCTGCTTCAACATATACAAAAGGATCTCCATTGGAGCTGTTTCTAAATTGACCCTTGTATCTTATCATGCGCCTCATCATTCTCCCCACCACCTTACACCCAGCTTTAGCCAGAAACTCAGTCACAACACTATCATCTGCTGATTCAGGTAGTTCTTTAATTGTAACTTGAATTGAGTTCTGGTCAGCCATGCGCTAGTAATATACTATACCAGCAACTAATTATTTTAGACAGACCATAAGATCCTTTACCGATATCATTGGCCTCTTGTACATTGAAATTAACTTACCATGAACCCTGTTACTGAGTCTATAGATTCAGTACCTGGATCCCGGTGTTTCTGTACTGGTACCTGTTGACTATTGTGCTTGCTAACAACAGAGGGAATATTATTAAGGGTTCACAGTGAAGCTTCTTCTCATGAACCATCCAAATAACACCAAATTCGGTTTGTAGGCCCATGGTACACTTCTTAACTTAGTTTGAGAAAAGCTAAGGGATTGGTTAAGATCGGTGGGGCCCCCACGGGATGGTTGAGCTAACGTAGGCTAATGTGATTAGCATGAGGTTGTAAGTAACAAGAACATTTTCCAGGACATAGACATATCTGATAATGGCAGAAAGCTTAAATTCTTGTTAATCTAACTGCACTGTCAATTTACCGTAGCTATTACAGTGAAAGAATACCATGCTATTGTTTGAGGAGAGTGCACAGTTATGAACTTGAAAAGTTACTTATAAACCAATTAGGCACATTTGGGCAGTCTTGATACAACATTTTGAACAGAAATACAATGGTTCATTGGATCAGTCTAAAACTTTGTACATACACTGCTGCCATCTAGTGGCCAGAATCTAAATTGCGCCTGGGCTGGAATAATATATTATGGCCTTTCTCTTGCATTTCAAAGATGACGGTACAACATTTTTAAACATATGTTTAAAAATGTTATGTTTAATGTGTCATTCAGTTCACATTTCCGCAAACTTCAAAGTGTTTCCTTTCAAATGGTATCAATAATATGCATATCCTTGCTTCATGTCCTGAGCTACAGGCAGTTAGATTTGGGAATGTCATTTTAGGCAAAAATAAATAAATTAAAGGGGGCGGATCCTTAAGTTAAGACAGCGTTTCCCAACCGGGGGTACCTGTACAGTTCCCAGATGGTAAGTGGGACATTTTTCAAAAATGTGAAGAAAAAAAATATTGGGAAAAATGTGACCCCCAAAAATAGTTTCAAGTTATTTAAATTTTAACAGGCAGGAAAACATTTTTGGTCACTGGTGTGAAATCTCTAGTTATTTGATATTTATAGACCCACTTTTTTACTTTAGTTTGTTTGCACATTGCTCTGTCTACCTGGCCTCTGCCCGCCCGTTGGCACAAAGTTTGATCCTCTGCTCGTGCCAAGTGTCCGTGATCCTTTGCTCCTCACGCCAGAGTGCCTGCTGCTGTTATCCTCACAGAAACTATGATTGATAAGACAACAGCTGATGCACTGAAGACTGTATCATTGTCAAATAACATGTTGTACCGTAGGATCGACGACATGGGCGTTGATATTGTTGAAAAATTATAATTTCTGTCCATTTTCTCTGCAGTTGGACGAATCGACTGATGTCAGTGGGGAAGCCCAGTTGATTGCGTTTGTGCGATAGAGACATTTCAGCAATTAATGAGAACATTCTGTTCTGCTAGAAGCTAACGGGGAGAACTACAGGTGAGGATGTGTTTGGAATGGAAATTCTGTGTTCATGTGTGCATGGATGGAGCTGCATCAATGCCTGGGAGAGTGAAATGATTAATTGTCCACATAAAGAAAGTAAATCCCACTATCATTCACAGAGAAGCATTAGCTAGCAAGAGAATGAGTCCTGAGTTACATTATGTTTTGAATGATGCAGTGAAAGTAATTAAGTTTATCATCATAAATCCAGACCTCTGAATCACGACTGTTTGAAAGGCTCTGTGATGACAGTTGGAAAGAGCACCAGCAGCTACAGCTTCACACCGACGCCCATTGTCTAACCAGAGGGAAAACGAGGCTTTTTGAGCTGCGTGCCCAAGGGATTTTCTGTCTGAGCACTCACACCCCCTTGTGGCTGTGTTCAAGGACACAGACTGGGGAGCCCGCCTTGCCTATCTTGCTGATGTGTTCAGCAAACTGAACAACCGGAATCTAACTGTGCAAGGTCAAGACACACATTCTAAACATGTATGACAAAATGTGTGGATTCATGAAGATTAAACTCTGGGAGAGGAAATGTAATGATGGGGATATAAGTTGTTTCCAGCAGCTTGACACCTACCTTTTTACCGGTGACGTTGACAGAGATCCTATGGTGCAAATAGTAAGCTCACATTTATCCAAACTCAACAGTGAGTTCAACTCCTACTTCCCTGACATTCAAAACAAGTCTGCCAAACTTGACTGGGAGCGTAAACCACATGTTTGCTAAAGTACCCCTAATTTAGGAATCACGCCGGTTGCAGGTGCATGAGGGATTTTTTTTATGCAGGTCAAAGTGTATACCCCAAAACGTTTGGGAACCACTGGGTTAAGAGACGGCTGTTATTGAGAAATCAGTCACTTATGTAGATGTCAGAGTGGAGCACAATGACAATCACCGTAGCCCGATGATAAAGAAGTCACGACGAGAGCATGTTGGCGTTTCTCTACATTATATTCCCACATTTACAGTCTTTGTGTACAATAATACCAAATGCGACATATGTAATGGTTTGAAAATAGAGCAATAGCTTTCAAACAATTTAACAGTAAATTCCCACGCTGCATTATGGGAGTCTAAATCTGCATTTATTTCTATGAGAAACTAGACAGAGCACAATAATATACAGGTGTTGTTGTTGCACAGATACACAGGCGACTGAAATAGCACATGCACCACACAATAACACTGACAAGGATTGACAAGGACTTCGACAGTTTTGTGTGCTATAAGACCAATGTGGCATATCTATAAATAATTTAAAGAATAGAACAATGCATTTCAGACAAAAAATTTATAACAGCAAAAATATCACTGCAACTGTCAAGTCCCCTTAGCCAGGGGGAGATTGTCATTCTCCCTTTTGGCCAATTTACAAAAGTACCAACACGATTACATACAATTCCTCTGTTTGCTAAACTGATATTCAAAACAATACATTCTTGACAATGTTAAAGGCTTCTACTCATTCTGTCATTGTGCGATGAAGAGTTTTGTGGAAAGAACTACAGTTAAACAAAAACCCTGAAACGTTCTTAGATGATCTATAAAACATAATTCTGCACAACACAACCACATGTTGAAAATGAAACGTCTACATTCTCAAGAATGGACAGCAGTTTCCTGTCTGGTACAATACAATCAGGTAGGGTCTGGTGCTATAAAATAAGTCTGTCCCATCAGAAAAATGTACTCATATAGTATGATTGAGTAGTGTATGATATAGGCTAGTCTGTCCTACAGATGTAGGATCTTAATTTGATCTATATTGTCACAGCAAAATAATCCTGCAGCAACAGGATTTTAACGTTTTGTCCATAATGTTTCTTGATTGGTGGTTAGGCTTTTAGCTGGCCATATGTAGGCTACATAAACAGTGCAATACTGTTAATATAACCATGTGTTAGTGTGGGTTTTCAGTGAATTTATGTCAATCACAAAGCTCATCTTCAAATTCTCTGAAACAAAAGGGTAACCAAATTAAGATCCTAAATCTGTATAAATAATATTACCAGTATGTACACAAGCAAATCAGCTTGTACTGTAGGCTACAAGCAAATTACTTCCAAATACATGATGAAATATGTACAAGCAAATCAATTAATGTTCCCTGATGTACATCTTAACTTAAATGTTAATATAGTACATTTTTTGTAGATCTTTGGACAATATATGTCAGATAACTCATTATGTAGCTATTGAAAATCAGTTTGAGTTGTCAAGGGAAATGATTTGACTGCATTGCACTGTAAAGCAATCAGTGTTTCTGTCAATCAGTGTTTCCTATCTTCAAGTTTCTCTCACAATGACTCTCATGGACTACCTTTACTTGAAATCATCATCTGCATAAATCACAAATACACATTTGTAAACACTCCACTTTACATCCTCCAAAAACACTATAGGCTCTTTTTAAATTTGGTTCAAAAACAGTTTATATTCTCATCTTTAAATAGAGATTTCCAGTAGCCAATAATGTCGTGTCACAGAGCAGTCCTGAAGTTTTATACAAACTGCCAGCCTACTAACATTACTTCTTATGAATTCCGTTGTTGACCCTCTTTGTCCTCTCACTTAAAGATGCACTATGCAGAAATTGATCCCCCATCTCTTGGTTGGCAAAATTCAAATAGTACACCTAATTTCAGTTTATATGGTGACAAAACAAGCAAGTATAGTGTAGAGAATCATTGTACCATCTAAATCGCTGTGAAATGATGTATCATTTCCATAACCAAAATGTTTATTTTCAGCTATAAGCAGCTGGTGTACAAATCAAAAAACTAAACTTAACGGCAAGCATAGAAATAGCACACATAGAACAAATCGACCACTTCTTAGACTTGCTTTCAATGAAAGATCTATAACTTATTTATATGTGAATTTGGTCAGGTCGCCCAAAAAGTTACATATTGCAGCTTTAAATCTGAGGTCTGGGAAATTACTTTTGTACTTTCCAGAACCCATTATTTTTGGTACAAAATGTTAAACCCAGTAATTTCCCATTTCCGAGTGGTGTCACATAAGGTATACAGTAACCTGCTGTGTTCAAGTAATTGATGAAAATACACTGCAAAAAAAAAAAAAAGGGTGCTTTGTGGTTCTATATATAATCTTTTTGAGGGCCATGTTATGATATGAGCAACTGAACCTTTGTTTTAAATAGCAGCATTTCTTCTAGCAGCGTACACTGCTTGGGGTCTGCCTCTTTCTTGTTCCCCTTTAAAAAAAAAAAAAAAAAAAGCTTTTATAATTGTCACTTTAACATTCAATAAACCACATATTAGGCACAGTAAATCCTTTTCTTTTAGACGAATCAACATGATAAATACACACAGTACAGCGAGAGACATGAAACATTTAACTACCTTAAAATAACATTGCAAGTTGTACTTTAAACTAGCATCAAACAAATGTCTTACTGTAATTAATACACAGAGCATTTACAACAATGAAATGTGCTACTGTTGTATACCTGATACAGTTAACCTGAATACATGCTTTCCATTTAACTCCTGTAAAATAGTACTTAAGGTATATGTATACAGACACATTACGGCACAATGTGATATTCAGTTACATTTTACAAGGTGGATGTCCTATTAAATGTTCCCTAATGTGCTATTGTCATGTCAGTTCTATGAAGCCCATATCTGTGCTTATGTATTACGACTGCCTTATAACTCGCTATGAGTGAGTTCATAATGCATTATAGATACAGTATGTGCTTAATGTTATTCCATCCATGAGAACAGCTGATAGATAGCATGGCTGTTCTGAGCTAGGATTTTGACAATGAACAAAGCTATAGCAGGCGTTTCCCTTATTAAGTTAACCAGCGTACATATCAGCTATACATATGAAGGCTATATTAAGTTTTTCCCTATGTCAGTGAATACAGATCTTGTTGATGCAGTAGAGCACAATATGCTCATTTTTCATCATTAAGAGAGTGATAGTAAGTTTCTCATGGATGATAAAGGGCTAAAAGACAATTGTTCAGTTTCAACATTACTAACAATGGTTTGAAGTTGAGCTTTTGTTTTTAAAATGCATCCTTATGCTGAAGCTTAAGTTATAATGTAGTCACAAATACCCTTCTACGAGAGTCCTCTGTATCACCCCTCCTCCATAGGTTGCATCCCAATTCTCTACCCTTTTCATTAAAAAGCATTGAATTGGTGTAAGCATTGACTGGGGAGAGTTTCAGCTAACGTTAAAGAGTTTCACCTAGAGAATTCATGATAGGCAGCGCACACTTCAAAAGAAGGATAGCGAAATGGGATGCAAACTTGGTTTCACCATCCCCCCTTCAGTACTCTCCTCGTCCTTCCCTAGTTGCCTGCCTATTTCACCGCAACGTTTTAACTATTCCCCCCCCCCCCCTCTAGTTGATCATGGGGTCATCCCCACCAGGTGAGGCCAGCACGGGGACACTAACGAAGGGTACGTCCTTAGTCTTGTCCTCCTTGAGCGAGGTGGAGTTGGTCTGGTGGGACACGGAGGTGAAGGACAGATGGTCGTGCTCCATTATTGCCAGGCGGTCCTGTGGTTTCTCCTTCTTCAGATAGAACATCTTCCTCAGGGTCTTCAGCTGCTGCAGCTCACAAAAGGTCTCCAAGACAACCAGCATCACAACCAGGCCCAGGAGGAGGTAGACTGGAGAGAGAAAAGGAATAGAGATAAAGGGTTACTAGAGGAACCATTATCAATCATAGAAGGTTTCCAGGACCATCAGCATCACAATCAGGCCGAGCAACAGGTAGACTGAGGGGGGCGGCAGAGACGGAGAGAGCGATGTTGCATTTCATTAAAATAAAATCTTCAGCAATATTTACTCATGGATTTCATGCCAATGATGCTCATTGAATTGAGAGGGAGAGATGAGTTAAACCAACAATAGCTGAGACAGAGAAAGGATGTGACCTTAGTAGCGGAAGCAACACTAACTGAGACAGAGCGATAAGGTAACCTTAGAAGTGTAAGCAACAGTAGGTGAGAGGAGGTGACCTTATCCAAAGCGACTTACAGTTAGTACATTCATCTTAAGATTGCTAGGTGGGACAACCACATATCACAGTAAGTACATTTTTCCTCAAAGTAGCTCTCAGCAAAGTCAAAGCTAGTAAGAGAAAACAAAATGTGCGTGTTAGTTCACAAAACGGGGGATGCTGTAGGATTTTTTAAAGATTCTCTTTAACGAGGTAGCGTTTCAGATGTTTTCAGAAGATGGACAGGGACTCATTGGGGTGCCAGGACAGAGAAGAGCTTGGACTGTGCTGAGCGGGAACTTACCTCCAGGTAGTGTTGCGAGGGCCAAGAGACCAGAGGTGGTAGAATGGAGTGCTAAGGTTGGGCTGTAGGTTGAGAGCATAGCCTGAAGGTAAGGGAGTAGAGGTCGACCGAGTAATCGGAATGGACGATTTCAAGTTTTCCTAACAATCGGAAACCGATATTTTTTGACACGGATTTGGCCGCTTTTTTATTTTATTGTTTTACACACCTTCATTTAACTAGGCAAGTCAGTTAAGAACACATTCTTATTTTCAATGACGGCCTAAGAACGGTGGGTTAACTGCCTTGTTCAGGGGCAGAACGACAGATTTTTACCTTGTCAGCTCAGGGATTCGTTTTTGCAACCTTCCGGTTACTAGTCCAACGCTCTAACCACCTGCCTTACATTGCACTCCACGAGGAGCCTGCGTGGCAGGCTGACTACCTGTTACGCGAGGGCAGCAAGAAGCCAAGGTAAGTTGCTAGCTAGCATTAAACTTATTAAAAAATAAAATAAAATCAATCTTCATATAATCACTAGTTAACTACACATGGTTGATGATATTACTAGTTTATCTAGCGTGTCCTGCCTTGCATATAATCGATGCGGTGCCTGTTCATTTCTCATCGAATCACAGCCTACTTCGCCAAACGGGTGATGATTTAGCACTGTCGTTGCACCAAACCTAACCATAAACATCAATGCCTTTCTTTAAAATCAATACACAAGTATATATTTTTAAACCTGCATATTCAGTTAATATTGCCTGCTAACATGAATTTCTTATAATTAGGGAAATTGTGTCACTTCTCTTGCGTTCCGTGCAAGCAGTCAGGGTATATGCAGCAGTTTGGGCCGCCTGGCTCGTTGCGAACTGTGTGAAGTCCATTTATTCCTAACAAAGACCGTAATTAATTTGCCAGAATTGTACATAATTATGACATGACATTGAAGGTTCTACAATGTAACAGCAATATTTAGACTTAGGGATGCCACCCGTTAGATAAAATACAGAACGGTTCCGTATTTCACTGAAAGAATAAACGTTTTGTTTTCGAAATTATAGTTTCCGGATTCGACCATATTAATGACCAAAGGCTCGTATTTCTGTGTGTTATTATGTTATAATTAAGTCTATGATTTGATAGAGCAGTCTGACTGAGCGGTGGTAGGCAGCAGCAGGCTCGTAATATTCATTCAAACAGCACTTTCATGCGTTTTCCAGCAGCTCTTCGCAATGGTTCAAGCATTGAGCTGTTTATGACTTCAAGCCTATCAACTCCCGAGATGAGGCTGGTGTAACCGATGTGAAATGGCTAGCTAGTGAGCAGGGTGCACGCTAATAGCGTTTCAATCGGTGACGTCACTCGCTCTGAGACTTGGAGTAGTTGTTCCCCTTGCTCCGCAAGGGCCGCGGCTTTTGTGGAGCGATGGGTAACGATGCTTCGAGGGTGGCTGTTGTCGATGTGTTCCTGGTTCGAGCCCAGGTAGGGGCGGGGAGAGGGATGGAAGCTATACTTTTACACTGGCAATACTAAAGTGCCTATAAGAACATCCAATAGTCAAAGGTATATGAAATACAAATCGTATAGAGAAATAGTCCTATAATTCCTACAACCTAAAACTTCTTACCTGGGAATATTGAAGACTCATGTTAAAAGGAACCACCAGCTTTCATATGTTCTGAGCAAGGAACTTAAACCTTAGCTTTTTTACATGGCACATATTGCACTTTTACTTACTTCTCCAACACTTTGTTTTTGCATTATTTAAACCAAATTGAACATGTTTCATTATTTATTTGAGGCTAAATTGATTTTATTGATGTATTAAGTTAAAATAAGTGTTCATTCAGTATTGTTGTAATTATCATTATTACAAAGAAATAAATAAATTAATTAAAAATAGACCGATTAATCGGTATCGGCTTTTTTTGGTCCTCCAATAATCAGTATCGGCGTTGAAAAATCATAAAATCGGTCGATCTCTAGTAGGGAGGGGCAGTTCCTCTTGCTGCTTGGTAAGCAAGTACCATGGTCTTGTAGTGGATGTGAGCTTCCTTGGGAATGTTGAAAACCAGGCAGGCTGCAGCGTTCTGGATAAGTTGCAGGGGTTTGTTGGCACAAGCGGGGAGCCCAGCGAACAGCGAGTCGCAGTAGTCCAGATGGGAGATGACAAGTGCCTGGATTAGGACCTGCGCCCGCTTCCTATGTGAGGTAGGGTCATACTCTACAGATGTTGCAGAGCATGAACTGCTTTGATATCTGCAGAGAACGACAGGGTGTTGTCCAAGGTCATGGCAAGGTTCTTATCACTCTGCGATGGGGCCACCATGGAGTTGTCAACCATGATGGAGAGGTCTTTGAGCGGGCATGCCTTCCCAGGAGGACGAGAAGCTCAGTCTTGTCGAGGTTGAGGAGGTGGGCCAACATTCAAGCGGAGATATATGCCAGGCATGCGTGTTGCCATGTGGGTGTCAGAAGGGGGAAGGAGAAAAGTAGTTAAGTGTCATCCGCATAGCAATGATATGAGAAACCATGTGAGGATATGACAGAGGTAAGAGGGCCTAGAACCGAGCCCTGGGGGACACCAGTCATGAGAGTACGTGGTGCAGACAGAGATCCTCTGAAATTCACCTGGTAGGAGCAGCCTGTAATCAGAGTGTGCGGTGCCTGAGATGACCAGCCTGAGAGGGTGGAGAGGAAGAAATGATGGTTCACGATGTTGAAGGCAGCAGATAGAGCTAAGAGGATGAGAACAGAGGCAGTGCGGAGAGCCTCCGTGAAGAAGAGCAGTCTCAGTTGAGTGACCAGTCCTGAATTCAGACTGGTTATCGTCACAAATATGGTTCTGAGAGAGAGAGTTGGTCAGAGACAGCATGCTCAAGTGTTTTGGAAAGGAAATAAAGAAGGGATATGATTCTGAGAGAGAGTTGGTCAGAGACAGCACGCTCAAGTGTTTTGGAAAGGAAAGAAAGAAGGGATATCGTTCTGTAGTTTTTGACGTCAGAGTCAAGTGTTGGTTTCTTGAGGAGTGGAGCGACTTGGGCCATTTTGAAGTCAGAGGGGACGCAGCCAGAGGTCAGGGATGAGTTGATGAGGGAAGTGCGAAGGTCTCCAGATATAGTCTGGAGGAGGGGATGGGGTCGAGCGGGCAGGTTGTCGGGCGGCCGGACCTCACTAGTCTCAGGATTTCATCTGGAGAGAGGAGAGAAAGATGTCAAGATGTCTGTGCAAGTGGGACCAGTGGTCTCAATAGGCTGAGTGAATTAGAAGCGGATGTCGTTCTTTTCAAAGTGGTTGACAAAGTCGTCTGCAGAGAGGGAGGGGTGGAGGATTGAGGGAGGAGAAGGTGGAAAAGTGTTTACTAGGGTTAGAGGCAGAAGCTTGAAATTTAAAGTGATAGAAAGTGAGACTTTAGCAGCAGATACAGAGGAAGAGAAGGTAGAGAGGAGTGGAAAGATGATAGGTCCTCCAGAAATGGTGTTTTCCACCATTTTCGCTCAGCTGCCCACAGAACTGTTCTGTAAGTTCGCAATGAATCACTCAGCCACGGAGCAGGGGGATAGTATGAGTCATAGGATGTGGAAAGGGAAGAGTAGGGTTGAAAAGGCAGAAGGAGGAGACAGGAGGGAGAAGAATTTAGCAGAACGGAGAGAGGATAGAAGAGGAGAGCAAAGATTGCGACGGCTTTTGACCATCTGGGTAGGGGCTGAGTGGCTAGGGTTGGAGGAAGGGAGACAGAAAAGGAAACAAAGTAGTGATCAGAGACCTGGAGGAGGGCTGCTGTGAGATTAGTAGGCGAACAGCCTCTAGTAAAGATGCGGTTGAGCATATTGCCTGCCTTGTGAGTGGGAGGGGACTGGGAAAGGGTGAATTCAAACACGGCAAGGAGGGGAAAGAGAGAGTTGGAAAGAAATTAATCGAAAGCAGACGTCTGGAGGTTGAAGTCGCCAAGTACGAAGAGTGGTGAGCCATTGTCAGAAAATGAGCTTATTAGGTGTCAAGCTCATTGAGGAATAAAAATAACCAAATCTAAGGGCACCTGGTGGGTGATTGTTGTTGTCATCTATGTTACGCTTGAGTGGACATGTGACTATGTAATTCAAATGAATAGATGGACAGGTGAGGGAGAAAAGAGAAAATCTCCACTTAGGAGAAATGAGGCTGTTCGCCTACTAATCTCACTGTGCCACCACTGCGATGACCAGATGCTCTCGGACTATGAGGGAAAACATAGTCAGATGAAGAGAGCAGCTGGAGTATGTGTGTGCTCTGGGGTGATCTCGGTCTCTGTCAGGGCCAAAAAGGGATGGAGGGGCAGCATAGGCTGAGATGAACTCTGCGTTCTTGACTTCAGATCAGCAGTTCCAATGCTGACAGAGACCAGGAATTCCACATGGGTTGTGTGCGCATGGTACACTAAATTACAAGAATTGCAACCAAGGGGTGGGGAGCATCTGTAAAGTCTACAGGGAGAATAGCGAACTAGGATAGAAAACACACACACACACACACACACACACACACACACACACACACACAACAAAAGAGCTAAATTATATTAAATCGAAAAGTAGGTAAAACACTCGAGTTGTGGCGCCTTTCTCTCCTTCCTTCCGCGAACAACTCTGCTGAACAGTCTTCGTTTCGGCGACGGTCTTAGTTTTGCAACGAGACCTCTGCTGACATGGCAGCCGCTGAACTTAGAAGAGGAAGCAACACTAGGTGAGAGGTGATCAGATTTTCTCAGAGCCCAAATATTATTTTCTCCATAATTACACAAAAACAGATGAGTATGCTTTCAAAATGTTTCAAAAACAACACGTATTACTAGTAAGTAATGGGGTATCTAGCTTCATTTCATTTCGTTTTTTTGTGACCTGCGTTTTTTAACCAATGTATACTACATGGCCAAAAGTATGTGGACACCCCTTCAAATTAGTGGATTAATCCATTTCAGCTACACACTGGTGTTTAAAAACGAGCACACAGCCATGCAATCTCCTTAGATAAACATTGGCAGCAGAATTGCTCGTACTGAAGAGCTCAGTGACTTTCAATGTGACACCATCATAGGATACCACCTTTCTAACAAGTCAGTTTGTTAAATTTATGCCCTGCTAGAGCTGCCCCGGTCAACTGTAACTGCTGTTATTGTGAAGCGGAAATGTCTAGGAGCAACAACGGCTCAGCCGCGTAGTGATAGGCCACACAAGCTCACAGAACGGGACCACTGAGTGCAGAAGCGCGTAGCGCATACAAATTGTCTGTCCTCGTTTGCAACACTCACTACGGAGTAAATGCGTTCTATGGAGTGATTAATCACGCTTCGCCATCTGGCAGTCTGACGGCTGAATTTGCCCCAATGCAGTGCCAAATGTTACATTTGGGGGAGAAGGAGTAAATGGTTTATGGCTGGTTTTCATGGTTTGGGCTAGGCCCCTTAGTTCCAGTGAAGGGAAATCTTAACGCAACAGCATACAAATGGCATTCTAGATGATTCAGTGCTTCCAACTTTGTGGCAACAGTTTGGGGAAGGCCCTTTCCTGTTTCAGCATGACAATGCCCCCAAGCATTAAGCGAGGTCCAGAGAGAAATGGTTTGTCAATATCGGTGTGGAAGAACTTGACTGGCCTGCACAGAGCCCTAATCTCAACCCCATCAAACACTTTTGGTATTAATTGGAATGCCGACTGTAAGCCAAGCCTAATCGTCCAACATCAGTGCCCGACCTCACTAAATGGAAGCAAGTCCCCGAAGCAATGTTAAAATAGATATTTGAGAACCAATAATAAAAACAGTTCTACAACTGAACATCAACAATCAACAAAGTGCCTGCCCTGCCACAATATGCTTAACTTATTCATTTTTAATAGGTCAGGGATCTACGCTGAAACATTTTGAAAGGAGTAGAAATGTTGAAGCACACAAAGAAATAAATCAGAGAATCATGAATAAAAGTTTTGGGCTCTATTTGCGCCGTGATTTTGTCCCGTCAATGTGGGGATGTCACGTTATTGTAACAATCCTATTATACATAACACAGTCTGTATCTGGAAGCAAATTAAAGGTCCATTTTGACCAATATCATTCCTGCTCCCTATTGCGAGGAATCCCTCCTTTGACCCCTCTAACCTTGATAACACATTTGAGCGATGGGGAGAGCTAGGGATCAATACCATAGAAGGGACCTTTGCCTCTGATTTATTGAGGGAAATAATCTTCCCAGAAGCAACTTTTTCAGATACCTACAGATTAGAGACTGTTAGAAAACGTTCCTACATTTGGAAATGCTAAACCTTCTATGTTTGACAGATGCATAAAAAGTTGTGCCACCTCAGGCAAACAGATCTAATCTATATGACGCTTTTCAATCTGTTAGCACACCTACAGATGCCATTAAGGCAAAATGGGAGGAAGAGCTAGGCACTGACATTTCTGTAGCAGACTGGGAAGAGAGCTTGGAGCATATCTACACATGCTCAATTAACTACAGACATTGTCGTCTCATACAAATCAAGATATTAGACTATTCCAAAACTAAGCTGCATAGCATATTTCCTGATACCTCCCCTATGTGAGTTAACACTACTCCACTGCTTTGCCCTACGCTCTAACTTGCATGGTTAATGGAATGGAATTTTTGGGATCCTCTGAAGTTCTGGAGACTAATTGACCCAGACCAGCTTCTGATCAACCTGGGAGTGTCAGAAACCCTGAACAGATTAACCAACCAGTAAAAATGTTGTTTTTCACATGCGCCCAAATGCTTACTTAGAAGCCCTTAACCAACAATGCAATTCAAGGAAAATAATTAAGAAAATAAACTAAAGTAAAAAATAAAAAGTAAATAGTCTGGGTGGCCATTTGATTAATTATTCAGCAGTCTTATAGCTTGGGGGTAGAAGCTGTTAGGAGTCTTTTGGACCAAGACTTGGCGCTCTGGTACCGCTTGCCATGCGGTAGCTGAGAGAAAAAGTCTGATTTGGGTGACTGGTGTCTGACAATTTTTTGGGCCTTCCCCTGACACTGCCTAGTAGGTATTGGATGGCAGGAAGCTTGGCCCCAGTTTTGTATTGGGCCGTACTCACTACCCTCTGTAACGCCTGAAGGTCGGATGCCGAGCAGTTGCCATACCAGGCGGTGATGCAACCGGTCAGGATGCTCGGTGGTGCAGCTATATACATTTGAGGATCTGGGGAACCATGGCAAATTTTTTAGTCTCCTGAAGTGGAAAAAGGTGTTGTTGTGCCCTCTTCATGATTTGTCTTGGTGTGTTTGGACCATGATAGTTTATTGGTGATGTAGACACCAAGGAACTTGAAACTCAACACGCTCCACTACAGCCCCGTCGATGTTAACGGGGGCCTGTTCGGCCCTCCTTTTCCTGTAGTCCACGATCAGCTCCTTTGTCTTGCCAGGTCTCTGACCTCGTCCCTATAGACCGTTTCACTGTTGTGACGTCAGCAAACTTAATGACAGTGTTGGAGTCGTGCTTGGCCACGCAGTTGTTGGTGAACAGGAGGGGACTAAGCACGCACTACTGAAGGGCCCCGGTGTTGAGGATCAGCGTGGCAGGTGTGTTGCCTTCCCTTACCACCTGCGGTCGACCCGTCAGGAAGTCCAGAATCCAGTTGCAGATGGAGGGGTTTAGTCCCAGGGTCCTTTGCTTAGTGATGATCTTCATGGGCACTATGGTGTTGAATGCTGAGCTGTAGTCAATGAAAAGCATTCTCATATAGGTGTTCCTTTTGTCCAGGTAGGAAATGGCAGTGTGGCGTGAGATTGAAATTGCGTCATCTGTGGGTCTATTGGAGCGGTATGCGAATTGGAGTGGGTCTAGGGTTTAAGGGATGATGGTGTTGATGTGAGGCATGACAAGCCTTTCAAAGCACTTAATGGCTACCGTCATGAGTGCTACAGGGCGGTAGTCATTTAGGCAGGTTACCTTCACATTCTTGGGCACAGGGACTATGGTGGTTTGCTTGAAACATGTAGGTATTACGGACTCAGTCAGGGAGAGGTCTGCGCATGCTCTGAGTACACGCCCTAGTAATCCGTCTGGCCCCGCGGCCTTGTGAATGTTGACCTGTTTAAAAAAAGGTCTTCCTCACATTGGCTACAGAGTGTGATCACAAAGTCGTCCAGAACACCTGGTGCTCTCATGCATGCTTCAGTGTTGCTTGCCTCGAAGCGAGCATAAAAAAAGGCATTCATCTCGTCTGGTAGGATCGCGTCACTGGGCACCTCGCGGCTGGGTTTCCCTTTGTAGCCCGTAATAATAGTTTGCAAGCCCTGCCACATCCGACAAGCGTCAGAGCCAGTGTAGTAGGATTCAGTCTTAATCCTGTATTGCCTCTGATGGTTCGTCTGAGGGCATAGTGGGACTTCTTATAAGCGTGCGGATTAGTGTCTCGCTTCTTGACAGCGGCAGCTCTAGCCTTTAGCTCGGTGCAGATGTTGCCTGTAATCCATGGATTCTGGTTGGGATATGTACGCATTGTCACTGTGGGAATGACTTTTGTCAATGCACTTCTCAATGCCATTGGATGAATCATGGAACATATTCCAGTCTGTGCTAGCAAAACAGTCCTGTTGCGTAGCATCCGCGTCATCTAACCACTTCCGTATAGAGCAAGTCATTGGTACTTCCTGCTCTAGTTTTTACTTGTAAGCAGGAATCAGGAGGATAGCATTATGGTCAGATTTGCCAAATGGAAGGCGAGCTTTGTAAGCATCTCTGTGTGTGGAGTAAAGGTGGTCTAGAGTTTTTTTTCTCCTCTGGTTGCACATGTGACATGCTGGTAGAAATTAGGTAAAAACAGATTTAAGTTTGCCTGCATTGAAGTACCCGGCCACTAGGAGCGCTGCTTCTGGATGAGAATTTTCTTGTTTGCTTATGGCCTTTTACAGCTTGTTGAGCACAGTCTTAGTGCGAGCATCAGTTTGTGGTGGTAAATAGACAGCTACAAATAATATAGATGAGAACTCTTGGTAGATAGGGTACCTCGTGATAAGCTGTAGACCACACTACCTCAAGCGAGCAATACCGAGACTTCTTTAATATTAGACTATTGCACCCCAGCTGTTATTGACAAAGACACACCCCCGCCTCTAGTCTTACCAGACGTAGCTGCTCTGTCCTGCTGATGCACGGAAAACACAGCCAGCTCTATATTATCTGTGTCTTTAAGCCACGACTCGGTGGCTTAACCGTTTTTAAATGTTCCGTTGGTAGGATAGTCTTGACCGTATAGCGAGTGTTTTCCAGTGATTGCACGTTGGCCAATAGAACCGATGGTAATGGCGATTTACTCGCATCCTAACACAGCACCGACCTTCTCCCTCTGCCTTTTCTTCACGCAAAGGATGGGGATTTGGGCCTGGTCTCCGGAGAGCATTATGCCCTTTGAGTCGGAGTCATTAATTATCAAAATGTGATCAAATCTGGCAACTTCTCTATTATTTGAACCATTCAGCGCTGTGAATTTGTACATTTCAATTAACTCACATGTGATCTTTCAATCTACCCTTGGGCAGCATGCGCTAGTCCCGTCACCCGAGCAGTGTGTGTGTGTGGGGGGGGATTTATTTAGTACTCTGGGTCTTTTTGTATTCATCTGCTCTTTTACGTTTATATAAGAATTGCATACTTATTTTCTACAACACACCATTGTGTTCAATAAAAAAGTAAGCAAAAAAATATTTTGGTAGTGATCCATGCTTAATCAAGCACAATTATTAGGTGAGAAATGTTCAGCTGGCTCTTAAAGGGATGGTCTGTTACTGTGGTAACTGCTTGCCTGTGATGGAAAAAATGATTTCTTCCTAGCAGCAGACAGGTGCAGCAAACTCAAACTTATATTGAAAAACAACCTAGCATGTGAACAACACGATGTAACTGGACAAATAACAAGGAGGACAAAGTCACACTTTAGTAGCCTTTCTTGTAACTTCTACATGTGGGCTATGGATTAAAACATTTAAATAAACTGTTCCCCAAATGCTCTGTGTGACCACCTGCCAATGTGGCTGGTGAAATATACATTGTTATTTACCAATCCTGGAGGTGACCTTAGAAGAGGAAGCCTCGTCACTTCCTTTCTGGCGCACGTCACTTCTTGTTGAAGGTGGTACAAGGGAGAGCTTGGTTTGGTGTTTTGGAAAGTTGATTTAAAAAGTTGTGTTACTAGCTAAGCTACCTTTTGAGTTCGGATCTTGCGACGTGCTACTAACTGTCCAGTGATCCAGCCAACCAAGGCCGGGTCTGAGGAGCTGTTCGATGCCTAGCTAGCTGCCTATCAAGATGTTTAAATTCTTGAAATGTTCTGGATTGACTGACCATGTCTTAAAGTAACGATGGACTGTCGTTTCTCTTTGCTTGTTTGAGCTGTTCTTGCCATAATATGGACTTGATCTTTTACCAAATAGGGCTATCTTCTGTATACCACCCCTACCTTGTCACAACACAACTGATTGGATTAAATGCATTAAGAAGTTATGAAAATTCCACACATTAACTTTTAGCAAGGCACAACTGTTAATTGAAATGCATTCCAGGTGACTACCTCGTGAAGCTGGATGAGAGAGCTAGATGCCAAGTGTGCAAAGATGTCATCATGGCAAAGGGTGGTTACTTTGAAGGATCTCAACTATATTTGGATTTGTTTTACACTTTTTTGGTTACTAAACTCAGCAAAAAATGAAATGTCCTCTCACTATCAACTGCGTTTATTTTCAGCAAACTTAACATGTGTAAATACTTGTATAAACATAAGATTCAACAACTGAGACAAACTTAACAAGTTCCACAGACATGTGACTAACAGAAATTTAATAATGTGTCCCTGAACAAAGGGGGGGGGGTCAAAAGCAACAATCAGTATCTGGTGTGGCCACCAGCTGCATTAAGTACTGCAGTGCATCTCCTCCTCATGGACTGCACCAGATTTGCCAGTTCTTACTGTGAGATGTTACCCCACTCTTCCACCAAGGCACCTGCAAGTTCCCGGACATTTCTGGGGGGAAAGGCCCTAGCCCTCACCCTCCGATCCAACAGGTCCCAGACGTGCTCAATTGGATTGAGATCCGAGCTCTTCGCTGACCATGGCAGAATACTGACATTCCTGTCTTGCAGAAAATCACGCACAGAACGAGCAGTATGGCTGGTGGCATTGCCATGCTGGAGGGTCATGTCAGGATGAGCCTGCAGGAAGGGTACCACATGAGGGAGGAGGGTGTATTCCCTGTAACACACAGCATTGAGAATTCCTGCAAGGACAACAAGCTCAGTCCGATGATGCTGTGACACACCGCCCCAGACCATGACGGACCCTCCACCTCCAAATCGATCCTGCTCCATAGTACAGGCCTCGGTGTAATGCTCATTCCTTCTACGATAAACACGAATCCGACCATCACCCCTAGTGAGACAAAACCGCGACTCGTCAGTGAAGAGCACTTTTTGCCAGTCCTGTCTGGTCCAGCAACGGTGGGATTGTGCCCATAGGCGACGTTGTTGCCGGTGATGTCTGGTGAGGACCTGCCTTACAACAGGCCTACAAGCCCTCAGTCCAGCCTCTCTCAGCCTTCTGCAGACAGTCTGAGCACTGATGATTGTGCGTTCCTGGTGTAACTCAGGCAGTTGTTGTTGCCATCCTGTACCTGTCCCGCAGGTGTGATGTTCAGTTGTACTGATCCTGTGCAGGTGTTGTTGCACGTGGTCTGCCACTGAGAGGATGATCAGCTGTCCGTCCTGTCTCCCTGTAGCGCTGTCTTAGGCGTCTCACAGTACGGACATTGCAATTTATTGCCCTGGCCACATCTGCAGTCCTCATGCCTCCTTGCAGCATGCCTAAGGCACGTTCACGCAGATGAGCAGGGACCCTGGGCATCTTTCTTTTGGTGTTTTACAGAGTCAGTAGAAAGGCCTCTTTAGTGTCCTAAGTTGTCAAAACTGAGACCTTAATTGCCTACCGTCTGTAAGCTGTTATTGTCTTAACCTGTTGGGGCTAGGGAGCAATATTTGCAAGGCCGGATAAAAAACGTACCCGATTTAAACTGGTTACTACTCTTGCCCAGAAACGAGAATATGCATATAATTAGTAGATTTGGATAGAAAACACTAAAGTTTCTAAAACTGTTTGAATGGTGTCTGTGAGTATAACAGAACTCATATGGCAGACCAAAACCTGAGAAGATTCCATACAGGAAGTGCCCTGTCTGACAATTTGTTCTCCTTCTGTAGCATCTCTCAAAAATACAGCATCTCTGCTGTAACGTGACATTTTCTAAGGCTTCCATTGGCTCTCAGAAGGCGCCAGAAAGTGGAATGATGTCT
The DNA here is from genome assembly GCF_901001165.1 of Salmo trutta. Classification (NCBI taxonomy): domain Eukaryota; kingdom Metazoa; phylum Chordata; class Actinopteri; order Salmoniformes; family Salmonidae; genus Salmo; species Salmo trutta. The sequence continues at coordinate 31,999,473 of NC_042966.1, read as the reverse complement.
CTGAACGAAAAACAGCAGGAGTTTTTGTGAGTGGTCAGGCAGGGAACAATGACACTGGAGATGCGCGTCCACGAGACGACTCCATATTTTTCTTTCAGTTTTTGAATGAATACAACGTCGCCCGGTTGGAATATTATCGCTATTTTACGAGAAAATCGCATAAAAATGTATTTTAAACAGCGTTTGACATGCTTCGAAGTACAGTAATGGAATATTTCGAATTTTTTTGTCACGAAATGCGCTCGCGCATCACCCTTCGGACTGTGACCTGAACGCACGAACAAAACGGAGCTATTTCAATATAACTATGGATTATTTAGAACCAAAACAACATTTGTTGTTGAAGTAGAGGTCCTGGGAGTGCATTCTGACGAAGAACAGCAAAGGTAATCCAATTTTTCTTATAGTAAATCTGAATTTGGTGAGTGCCAAACTTGGTGGGTGTCAAATTAGCTAGCCGTGATGGCCGGGCTATGTACTCAGAATATTGCAAAATGTGCTTTCGCCGAAAAGCTATTTTAAAATCTGACACCGCGATTGCATAAAGGAGTTCTGTATCTATAATTCTTAAAATAATTGTAATGTATTCTGTGCACGTTAAATCGTGAGTAATTTAGTAAATTCACCGGAAGTTTGCGGTGGGTATGCTAGTTCTGAACATCACATGCTAATGAAAAAAAGCTGTTTTTTGATATAAATATGAACTTGATTGAACAAAACATGCATGTATTGTATAACATAATGTCCTAGGAGTGTCATCTGATGAAGATCAAAGGTTTGTGCTGCATTTAGCTGTGGTTTTGGTTTTTGTGACATATATGCTTGCTTTGAAAATGGCTGTGTGATTATTTTTGGCAGGGTACTCTCCTGACAATCTAATGTTTTGCTTTCGCTGTAAAGCCTTTTTGAAAATTGGACAATGTGGTTAGATAAAGGAGAATCTTGTCTTTAAAATGGTGTAAAATAGTCATATGTTTGAAAAATTGAAGTTTTAGGATTTTTGAGGAATTTGTAATTCGCGCCACGCCCTATCATTGGATATTGGAGCGGTGTTCCGCTAGCGGAACATCTAGATGCAAGAGGTTTTTAAGTAAATATGCAGGTTTAAAAATATATACTTGTTTATTGATTTTAAGAAAGACATTGATGTTTATGGTTAGGTACATGTCGGAGCAAAGACAGTCCTTTTTCGCGAATGCGCACCACATCGATTATATGCAACGCAGCACAGGCTAGATAAACTAGTAATATCATCATGTGTAGTTAAATAGTGATTATGATTGATTGATTGTTTTTTTATAAGTTAAGTTTAATGCTAGCTAGCAACTTACCTTGGCTTCTTACTGCATTCGCGTAACAGGCAGGCTCCTCGTGGAGTGCAATGTAAAGCAGGTGGTTAGAGCGTTGGGCTAGTTAGCGTAAGGTTGCATCCCCAAGCTGACAAGGTAGAAATCTGTCGTTCTGCCCCTGAACAAGGCAGTTAACCCACCGTTCCTAGGCCGTCATTGAAAATAAGAATGTGTTCTTTACTGACTTGCCTAGTTAAATAAAGGTAAAAATAAATAAATAAATAAATATATATATTTTTTTTTTAAATATACAAAAAAAAAGGATATATATATTTATTTTCACACACACACACACACACACACACACGGCAAATCGGTGCCCAAAAATACCAATTACCGATTGTTAGGAAAACTTAATTAATCGGCCATTCCGATTAGTCGGTCGACCTCTAGTAATTAGATGGCTAATATTAATACTATGTATGCCAGTCTCTCTTGGCTAAGAGTTGAGGAAAGAAACATTAATGTTTTGGAAATTCTAAATTGTTTGCAGTCAGCTTACACACAGCACTGACACACACACTTACCCCACCAGACATGCCACGAGGGGTCTTTTCACAGTTCCCAGGTCCAGAACAAATTCAAGGAAACATACAGTATTATACAGAGCCATGAGTGCATGGAACTCCCATCTTATAGAGCGCAAGTGAACAGCAAACCTGGTTTCAAACAACAAATAAAGCGACATCTCTCCCCTTTGTGACCTAGTTGTGTGCATGTACTGACGTATAGTATGTGTAAGTAATGGATGCGCGCACACACACACACTTAAAAACAATCATGTAAATTGTAGTCTGTCTGTAATGTCTTTTTCATTTTGCGTCATATCCCAGCAAGACTAGGTGTCGCCATTGGCGCCGGCTAATAGGGATCCTAATAAATAAATCAAATGTTAAGGGGAGTAGGAGAGATAAGTGAGTGGGTGGGGCCCAGGGGCATAGTATTATTAACAGTATGTCATGCAGCATGATATAGAGAGAGATAAACAGTTACGTCAGTGAGAGGTGTCTGTCTTGTCTGTCTAGTGACAGGAGGGAGTAGTAGTTCCTGCAAAACAGTCTGTTACAAACACATTCTGGAATGCAATGCCCCCTGCTCCCACAATCCCCCACACAACCACTACTGAATAGACCATCTGCAGTTCTCCTTTCCTCCTCTTCTCTAACTCTCAATGAGCCAGTGATGACTCTTAGCTCCTAGCATGGAAAACATAACCTCACAGTATTCGTTTTTCTATTGCTGTGACCTAATCTTACCACTAGGGGGGGAGTGAGAGCAGCTGATCACAATCAGCAGCATGAAGTGGAAAGGTTTCGGTTTTCCCCTCACCGACCATAATCATTATTGAACTAAAATGTAGATACACTATACACTGAAGTTAGACATCAACACAATAGGCTTTGCCAAGCCTTTCCTGCGTTTCCAATGTGACCAACTATACTGATCGAGAAAGATCATTTTAAGAAAAGATGTGTGAAGATTCTCAGAGTCAAAACTTACAGAACATGCCAGAAGTACTGAAGGCAATTCACATCAAATATACAGGACACCCTTTAAGTTAAAATCAGCCTTTTTCTCTATTCTTAGCCACAAGATGTCTTTCAAGCCTGAAGCTTCTAAACAGAATGAAAAACTGTCCAAGAGAATTCAGAGCCTCAAGATGTTGCTCTCTCTATATTTGTCTGGATATGATTGTTTTCTTTAATCAGAGGCAACCAAATATGGTATCATTCATCAAACTTTAAAGCCACAATCTGAGATTCGTTCAACAGCAGCCCCACCACTTTTTCACTATAGAGCTGAGGGACACAGCTGGAGAAATGTAACCTCTGTCAAATTCGTAGATTAAGCTATGGATGTAAGGACTGTCTGACAGTCCATGAGATCAACATGATAGTAAACAAATAATGTATTGCTCCAGCACTAAGACATTGTTTTACTCCATTGTTTGTAAACAGTGGGGTATACTACCAAGCAGGATCAAAAAGTTAGCCAGCTAACTTGCCTAAATATTGTAAAATATATTTTTATTTTTTTGAAATATAATCTTGAAATGGACATGGTCTAATTTACTCAAATGACATTTCTAATCTTAGCTTTCTTAAAGCTGAAATATGTAACCTTTTGGGCGACCCGACCAAATTCGCATTGACATATCTATCTCATTGAAAGCATGTTTAAGAAGCGGTAGATCTGTTCTATGCGAGCTATTTCTATACTTCCGATTAAGGTTCGTTTTTGCATCTTTCACATCAGCTTCAAACAGCTAAACATACAATATCGAGTTATTTCTGGTTCTTTATCAAAGTTAGCTAACTCCTTGATCATGCTTAGTAGTACACCCCTCTGATGTTCTTAAAAAATAAATAAAATAAAAACTCACCAGTGATTCCGACTTTATAGAGCTGTCTGAACCTCTGGTTGAAGGACTCCCCTGGTACGTAATCTCCCAGTCCGATTGTACTTAGTGATATAAAACAGAAGTAGATGCTCTCCAGGAAGTTCCAGTTCTCCTCTAGGGAGGAGAAGATGGCCGCCGGGATGAGGAAGAAACAGGAAGCAGCCAGGATGGCGAGGAGTGTGGCGTGGACCACGGCTACGAGAGGCTTGGACAGGCCCCAGCGGGTCGACACGTACATGACTGGACGGCGCGTGCTGAAGACCATGATGCGTTGGACCACGGCGGTGAGGAAGAGGAGGGTGAAGGGGATGCCGATCACAGAGTAGACGATACAGAAGGCTTTGCCTCCATCGGAGAGTGGAGCGGTGTGACCATATCCTGGTTGGAACAAAGGGACATGGACAGGTTAGTTGATATAATGATCAATGTAAATGTAGCCTATAGAAAACTCACATTTAAAAGGATTTGTGGTTCTTAACAAAGCCAAAAATGTGCACACGCAATTAGTGAAAGTGCTGCCCTTTAGAGAAAACTTCACAGATTATCAGCAAACTGATTAGACAAAAGGAAGAGCTGCACCCTTTCCTTTTGTGTAATCGGTTTCTGAACCACAAAACAAGATATCTATTGTCAGTAGCTTAAGTTTGTTTCTTTGGTAAAGCCTTATATGCTTCCAACACTCATATTTTTCCACATCTACAAGGCAGTAGTCATGACAATCGTCTATTGCTGGTTTTAGAGCTGTTCACAACAATAGGAAGAAGCAACAGAACACAATATTATCTCATGTAGACAGGCAAACCAGCATAGCCATGACGGCAGAGGGGGTTGAGCACTCTGTTCTGTAGCTCATGGCACGGACACGAGAAGGTGACATTAAAAGAAAAGAGAATGTAGCATGTTTTGGTTAAGTGTTCCTAGCACGAGTGGTTTAAATGCAATGGCCCTCCAACACAATCATGCAGATTGGGAACTCAACTAAGCTACTTGATGACAGAGATGGCCTACCATGATACATTGTCCTTGATATCTTTATGTCAAAACGTATTAAAAAAAGTTGCCAGGAATGTTATCCTGCAGTAAAAGTATCTCTATCAAGTAATGTGATGAACGGTTATGACAAGAAGAGCTGACGGAAAATTGAGAGATTGAATGTAAAATATTACCATGTGTGATTGACCTGACACCAACAAGTTAGTTCCCCTCTGAGAAAAAACAGTTATTGCAAGTCTAAACCACCTCTTTACTACAGTAATAGGCTACTACTACTACCACCATAAGCAATGTGGTGGATTGTAAGGACCAGAACTGAGAGAGTTCTTCTATACCACCTGTGAAATGAATACCTCAACACAATAGCTTCTCTTGTACTTTACTTCATGGATCTCTCTGGCTGTATTGTAACTATTGTATATTTTCTTGTGTTTCATTGTTGCAATGAAGAAATGACAGATTCCTGTGTGAGGAAAATGTGACTGAGAAGGAACAGTGGTTGGTGACTTGAGTCATGTCATGGAAATATTAAATGACAATGGGTAACTAATCTTGTCAAACCGGATTGTCTGCAATCGGCACACCCATATTTCCCAGCTTTAGGCTTATCCCTGTGACACTGTTCTATTGACATGGGACCACACACCAAGCCTATGTATCACCTGGGACTTAAGGTGCAACATCAACTCAGACACCAATTTCAAAATGGCCTATATGTTGGAAGCACAGTCAAGGATAGCTTAACTTCTGAGCGTCTTTATATCACTTGGGTTAGAACCAAAGTTCTACAGAGACATGAAACTAATGTAGGCCTTTTACGCAATAGGCTATATGATAAGGAGGCTGTTATACATAACACCTATTCAAAAGAAACGCCTTTGCTGTCTGATCTGAAGCATGTAATGTTGTTACCCCATCCCTAAACATCACTTATGTTAGGCCTACATACAATTTTATATGTTGTAACTTGAAAAGTTAGGCTGAAACGGAGTTGAGGACATAAAGTGTTGTTTTCTTTTAAAGTCGGTAATCATTGGTGGGAGTGTGAAAAACTACAGACCCAGGCTTGTGGGCTTTTTTAAAGGATAAATGTGTTGATTGTGTGAGAAAGAACGTGCCCTTGCTCGATGCATAAACACAGAGGAGCCGGCAGACCGACATTGAGGGCATACTGTATATTATGACAGAATGCTGAGCTCGGGTAACGTAGGCAGGTGTTGCTTGGGTGTACAGTGTCCGGAAAGGGTACATTTCAGTGTCACAGGCAACAACAAAAAACGCAACCTGCTTTCAGGAAGGTCGTGTACCTACCTTACAAGACGCTTATGACAATAATCAACTATATTACCACTAGAAATGACTACGTAAGCAAACTCCTTATTTGTCTGAAAATAGAGCTATTAAAAGAAACCCATTTCTGAATTGCACCTATTCATTTCTGGTGGCGATGCGCCGACGCAGAACGCGTTTTGACGCGGAGGCTGCATCACCTCCAAGTCCCGTATGTCATTCAACGTTTCATCGATAGATGGCTGAAAAGCAGCAGTCTACACTTAAAATGGGCCGCCGACTGACTCACCTGTGGTAGACAATACAGTACTGGCGAAAAACAGCGACGAGGTGAAGTCCCAATTCCAATTGGCCGATGCGTTGTTGAGGATGGACACTCCATAGTTACTGGCCTCGAGCGCTTTCTCCAGAAACTCCTCGAGACGTTCTTCCGACAGACATTCGTTTTCTTGGAGGAATTGTTTTTTGATGGTTCGGAGCTCCTGGCGTAGAAGGTCTTCATAAGGCAATTCCACCGAGGAAAAGACAACCGCTCCGAATATAAGATACAGAATATAGCCCAAGACTAAAAACAAAAAATACCATGTCGATTTGTGACTTTCGATCAATCGCACACACGAATTGCTAGTTAGAGATTGTAGCATTTTCCAAGAGTTCTTGAATCGACAAGTTGATATGCTTGTCATAAACAATGAATAGCCTAGACGTTACGAATGTCTTCTAGTTTCTTTTCACACGCGCTGTCCTTAGCAACAGCTAAGCTTATGATGACAGTGGTTTTCTCCGTCTCTGTCTGTTGGAAAGCTAAATGGACACGCCTGGTGCCCAAATTGATGACGTTGTCGTGCAGCGAGAGTCGAGTGGAGACGAACACATTCGGTTCAGTCATTTCAATCCGTCTTCCTGATGAGCCCTTCCCAGCTAGCTACGTTACACGTTAATAATGCGGTACTTGTAGGCTACATTTTCGGTGAAGATCGCTACAATAAATGTTTTAGCTGTCACCCTGGCCTGATTGATATTGGCTACACTATCTACACTGAACAAAAATATAGACGCACCATGCAACAATGAACGATTTTACTGAGTTACAGTTCATATAAGGAAATCAGTCAATTGAAATGAATTCATTATTTTATTTAACCTTTATTTAACTAGACAAGTCAGTTAAGAACACATTATTATTTACAATGACGGTCTACCAAAAGGCAAAAGGCCTCCTGCGGGGCTGGGGGCTGGGATTAAAAATAAATCAATACAAATACAGGACAAAACAAACGTCATGACGAGAGACAACACTACATAAAGAGAGACCTAACATGACAACACAGCATGGCAGCAACACATTAAACACCCATTTATGGATTTCACATGGCTGGGCAGGGGTGCAGACAATCACAATTCGTTTTTCCCCTACAAAAGGGCTTTATTACAGACAGAAATACTTCTCAGTTTCATCAGCGGTCCAGGTGGCTGGTCTCAGACGATCCCACAGGTGAAGAAGCCAGATGTGAAGGTCCTGGGCTGGTGTGGTTATACATGGTCGGCAGTTGTGAGGCCAGTTGGACATACTGACAAATGTTTTAAAAACGACGTTGGAGGTGGTTTATGGTAGAGAAATTAACATTAAATTCTCTGGCAACAGCTCTGGTGGACATTCCTGCAGTCAGCATGACAATTACATGCTCCCTCAAAATTTGAGACATCTGTGGCATTGTTGTGTGACAAAACTTCATATTTTAAGTGGCCTTTTATTGTTCACAAGATGCACGTGTGTAATGATCATGCCGTTTAATCAGCTTCTTGATATGCCACGCCTGTCAGGCTCACTAACAGGGGTGTAAACAAATTTGTGCACAACATTTGAGAGAAATAAGCTTTTTGTGCGTATGGAATATTTATGTGATCTTTTTTGCGACCATTGAAACATGGGACCAACACTTTACATGTTGCGTTGATATTTTTGTTCAGTATAGGTACAGTACTTCCCTCTATTTACTGCAGCAAGCGGGAGCTAAGGACACGGTGACCCGTGTTGCTGTGTTGGCTTGCAGCATCAACTCTCCCTAGCATTGAGCAGTATAGACTATCCCGGTGACACCCAGATGGTTACTATCAATAGCCTATTACAAGTCATTTATCGTGTAGGCTGCTATCAAGTGGGATGGAACAAATATGGTGATAGATATGGTGACCAATACTCCCAAGTTATTTCCCTATCGATATAAACATCACTTTCCTTTACAAGTTATAACTAGCTTGACTGACTGAACCGAATCCTCCCTCGACTCTCCGCTGCGCGACATACGTCATCCATGTGAGCACCAGGCGTGCCTGTATAGCCTCTCTTTCCATTCTTACCGACTCTGTCTATTCAGTTCACTTTCACGGAGAAGTGTCGATCTGCTGCTGAGTGGAGGATGATGTGGCGGCGGAGGGAATGTGCCTCTCATCTCTTCCCAGGTGAAACGCATTGAAAGAGAGACTCGGGCGTAGAGCGCTAGTCTATAGCACCTCTTTGGCTATTGTTGTCGAAAGTAACAGACGATCAGCGAGAAAGCCAAAGGCGTAGTGAAATCACACATTTTGTCTAAAATTAGATGCCATTGCTGAAAGTGAAATTGGGGGGGTTGACTTTTTATTTAGTGTTAACCTACCCAAAGAGAATGACTGACATTGGCAGGGCCAACTTTATTATTTTATTAGGCTGTGGCCTGTCACATCCCTCTTCCAAAAGGCTGCATGTATGTATGTATGTATGTATGTATGTATGTATGTCTTTCATACATAATCGCCAAACCATCTCATTCCACTCCCCACCTGTCTGATATTATAACCTTCATTTGAACAAGGATACAAGGCCAGTTGCCAAGTAGGCTAGGCTCCTTTCCATATCCTGTATTGTGTAATGTTTTTTCTCTTTCAAAATAAATAGATCAAATACAATTTAATTTGTCACAACAGGTGTAGACTAACAGTGAAATGCTTACTTACAGGCCCTTCCCAACAATACAGAAAACCAAAACAGAAATAGTAAAAAAATAATAACACAAAGAATAAATACACAATGAGTAAAGATAACTTGGCTATATACACGAGGTACAAGTACTGAGTTGGTGTGCAGAGGTACGAGGTCATTGAGGTAGAGATGTACATATAGGTAGGGATAAAGTGACTAGGCAACGGGGTAGATAATATCAGTAACAGCAGAGTATGTGATGAGACAAAATCACCCTTGCTGTCTTTGCCTGGCCGGCTCCCCTCTCTCCACTGGGATTCTCTGCCTCTGACCCTATTACGTGAGCTGAGTCACTGGCTTACTAGTGCTCTTCCATGATGTCCCTAGGAGGGGTGCATTGTGACAGTTTTTGTTGTTGTTGCTGCTATACTCAACTTGAGTGGGTTGAGTCACTGATGTGATCTTCCTGTCTGGTCTTGCGCCCCCTCAGACTCTTGCGGTGGATCAGATCTTCGTGGGCTATACTCAGCCTTGTCTCAGGGTAGTAAGTTGGTGGTCTGTTGACATCCATCTGGTGGTGTGGAAGCTGTGCTTTGGTAAAGTGGGTGGGGTTATATCCTTCCTGGTTGGCCCTGTCCGGGGTATCGTCAGACAAGGCCACAGTGGTACCCGATCCACCCTATCTCAGCCTCCAGTATCTATTCTGCAATAGTCTATGTCCCAGGGGGCTAGGGTCAGTCTGTCCTATCTGGTGAAATTCTCCTGTCTTATCTGGTGTCCTGTGTGATCTTAAGTATGCTCCCTCTAATTCTCCCATATCTCTCTCTCCCCTCCCAGAGGACCTGTGCCCTAGGACCATGCCTCAGGACTACCTGGCCTGATGACTCCTGGCTGTCCCAGTCCCCAGTCAAACTTGTTATTCTGCTGCTCCAGTTTCAACTGTTCAGCGTGCGTTCTTTGGCTGTCCAAAGTTCTACCTGGAGTTATAGCTGGAACCAAAAAGAGTTATTCAAAGGGTTCTCCAATGGGGACAGCCGAAGATAGATAGCACCTTTTTTTCTTAGAGTGTACTCTTATAATCTCCACCCGGGACAGCCAGAAGATGATTGACCACCTCTCAGAGCCTGGTTCCTCTCTAGGTTCCTGCCTTTCTAGGGAGCTTTCCTAGCCACCGAGCTTCTACATCTGCATCGCTTGCTGTTTGGGGTTTTAGGCTGGGTTTCTGTATAAGCACGTTGTGACATCTGTTGATGTAAAACAGGCTTTATACAGTTGAAGTCGGAAGTTTACATACACTTAGGTTGGAGTCATTAAAACTTGTTTTTCAACCACTCCACAAACTTCTTGTTAACAAACTATAATTTTGGCAAGTCGGTTAGGACATCGACTTTGTGCATGACAAGTAATTTTTCCAACAATTGTTTACAGACAGATTATTTCACTTATAATTCACTGTATCACAATTCCATTGGTTCACAATTCCATCGTTCTGTCTCCTATGGATGAATGTAATTTGGTGCGAAAAGTGCAAATCAATCCCAGGACAACAGCAAAGGACCTTGTGAAGATGCTGGAGGAAACAGGTACAAAAGTATCTATACCCACAATAAAACGAGTCCTATATTGACATAAGCTGAAAGGCCGCTCAGCAAGGAAGAAGCCACTGCTCCAAAACCGCCATTAAAAAGCCAGACTACGGTTTGCAACTTCACATGGGGACAAAGATCGTACTTTTTGGAGAAATGTCCTCTGGTCTGATGAAACAAAAATAGAACTGTTTGGCCATAATGACCATTGTTAAGTTTGGAGAACAAAGGGGGAGGCTTGCAAGCCGAAGACCACCCTCCCAACCGTGAAGCACGGGGGTGGCAGCATCATGTTGTGGGGGTGCTTTGCTGCAGAAATGACTGGTGCACTTCACAAAATAGATGGCATCATGAGGGAGGAAAATTATGTGGATATATTGAAGCAACATCTCAAGACATCAGTCAGGAAGTTAAAGCTTGGTCGCAAATGGGTCTTCCAAATGGACAATAACCCCAAGCATACTTCCAAAGTTCTGGCAAAATGGCTTATGGACAACAAACTCAAGGTATTGGAGTGGCCATCACAAAGCCCTGACCTCAATCCTATAGAACATTTGTGGGCAGAACTGAAAAAGCATGTGCGAGCAAGGAGGCCTACCAACCTGACTCAGTTACAACAGCCCTGTCAGGAGGAATGGGCCAAAATTCACCCAACTTATCGGAAGCTTGTGGAAGGCTACCCCAAACATTTGACCCAAGTTATTAAACAATTTAAAGGCAATGCTACCAATATCTAATTGAGTGTATGTAAACTTCTGACCCACTGGGAATGTGATGAAAGAAATAAAAGCTGAAAGAAATCATTCTCTCTACTATTATTCTGACATTTCACATTCTTAAAATAAAGTGGTGATCCTAACTGACCTAAGACAGGAAATTATTACTATGATTAAATGTCAGGAATTGTGAAAAATGGAATTTAAATCTATTTGGCTAAGGTGTGTGTAAACATCCGACTTCAACTGTAAATACATTTGATTGATTGATAGACAAACGAGATTAGTGCAAAAAGGGTCAATGCAGATATTCTGGATAGCTATTGGTTCACTATTTAATTAACTATTTAGGAGTCTTATACCTTGGGGGTAGAACCTGTTCAGGATCCTGTTGGTTCCAGACTTGGTGCTTTGCTACCGCTTGCCATGCAAAGTCAGAGGGAACAGTCGGACTTGAGTGGCTGGAGTCTTTGACAATTTTTAGGGCCTTCCTCTGACACCGCCTGGTATAAAGGTCCTGGATGGCAAGGAGCTCGGCCCCAGTAATGTACTGAGCGTATGCATATCGTCTGTAGCGCCTTGCTGTCGGATGCCAAGCAGTTGCCATACCAAGCGGTGATGCAGCCCGTCAAGATGCTCTCAATGGTGCAACTGTATAACTTTGAGGATCTAAGGGACCATGACAAATCTTTTCAGCCTCCTGAGGGGGAAGAGGAATTGCCGTGCCCTCTGCGTGACTGTGTTGATGTGTTTGAACCATGACAGTTCCTTAGTGATGTGAACACACAGGAACTTGAAGCTCTCTACCTGTTCCACAACAATCTAGTTGATGTGCCTACTACATACTCTATCTATTTTACCAGGTGAGTTCACATTCTAATGTTCCATCTGCAGGCTATGTACACTACCCTTTAACTACATTATTATGATGAGCTCATGTCCACCAGTAGGGGTGTCATGCACCCCAAAAATCTGAGGCGGCACTAAGTACGTGTGGATGGCTGGGGGTAATTTGGAGGGATTTTTCTAACACCTGAAACAGATTTTTCCTGCAATCTAGAGCCATAATCATTAAACTAAATTCTATGTAATAAAAAATATGTATCTTTTTCTGCATATCCAAGCATAACTCTTGAGCTGTCCTCCTGACTGGTGGTTCTTTCTTTTTTTTTAAAGAAACTAACTATGCTTTTCTGCAAGTCTGCTAAAATCTAGGTAAAATATCAAAAGGAGTGTGAGTCTTATTCATTTCATTTAGTTATTGCTTGCTTTTCTAAAGTTTACCAACCTTGCCAGCTAAGATAGACAAGCTAGCTACTGTAACTTGATTGTTAGCCTGAAATGGCTTCTTGGTAGCTAGTTATCAGGTTGGGAGATTCAAACTAAATCAAATGTTAATGGTCACATACACATGGTTAGCAGATGTTAATGCGAGTGTAGCGAAATGCTTGTGCTTCTAATTCCGACCATGCAGTAATATTTAACAAGTAATCTAACAATTTCACAACAACTACCTTATCCACACAAGTGTAAAGGAATGAATAAGAATATGTACATATAAATATATGGATGAGCGATGGCAGAACGGCATAGGCAAGATGCAGTAGATGGTATAGAGTACAGTATATACATATAAGATGAGTAATGTAGGGTATGTAAACATTATATGAAGTGGCATTATTTAAAGTGACTAATGATGCATTTATTACATCCAATTTTAAATTATTAAAGTGGCTAGAGATTTGAGTCAGTATGTTGGCAGCAGCCACTCAATGTTAGTGATGGCTGTTTAACAGTCTGATGGCCTTGAGATAGAAGCTGTTTTTCAGTCTCTCGGTCCCAGCTTTGATACACCTGTACTGACCTCGCCTTCTGGATGATAGTGGGGTGAACAGGCAGTGGCTCAGGTGTTGTCCTTGGTGATCCTTTTGGCTTTCCTGTGACATCGGGTGGTGTAGGTGTCCTGGAGAGCAGGTAGTTTGCCCCCGGTGATGCGTTGTGCAGACCTCACTACCTTCTGGAGAGCCTTACGGTTGTGGGCGGAGCAGTTGCCGTACCATGCAGTGATACAGCCCGACAGGATGCTCTCGATTGTGCATCTGTAAAAGTTTGTGAGTGTTTTTGGTGACAAGCCAAATTTCTTAAGCCTCCTGAAGTTGAAGAGGCGCTGTTGCGCCTTCATCACCACGCTGTCTGTGTGGGTGGACCATTTCAGTTTGTCCGTGATGTGTACGCCGAGGAACTTAAAACTTTCCACCTTCTCCACTACTGTCCCGTCGATGTGCATAGGGGGGTGTTCCCTCTGCTGTTTCCTGAAGTCCACGATCATCTCCTTTGTTTTGTTGACGTTAAGTGTGAGGTTATTTTCCTGACACCACACTCCGAGGGCCCTAACCTCCTCCCTGTAGGCCGTCTCGTTGTTGTTAGTAATCAAGCCTACCACTGTAGTGTCGTCTGCAAACTAGATGATTGAGTTGGAGGCGTGCATGGCCACGCAGTCATGGGTGAACAGGGAGTACAGGAGAGGGTTGAGAACGCACCCTTGTGTTTCCGGTCGCCTTGCCCTGATTAAAAGCAGTGGTTTGCGCTTTCAGTTTTGCGCGAATGCTGCCATCAATCCACAGTTTCTGGTTGGGGAAGGTTTTAATAGTCGCCGTGGGTACAACATCACCGATGCGCTTGCTAATAAACTCACTCACCGAATCAGCGTATACGTCAATGTTTTTGTTCGACGCTATCCGGAACATATCCCAGTCCACGTGATCAAAGCAATATTGAAGCGTGGAATCAGATTGGTCGGACCAGCGTTGAACAGACCTGAGCACAGGCATTTCCTGTTTTAGTTTCTGTCTGTAGGCTGGGAGCAACAAAATGGAGTCGTGGTCAGATTTGCCAAAAGGAGGGCGAGGGAGGGCTTTGTATGCATCGCGGAAGTTAGAGTAACAATGATCCAGGATTTTGCCAGCCCGGGTCACGCATTCGATATGCTGATCAAATTTAGGGAGCCTTGTTTTCAGATTAGGAACCTATCTGGGCTAGCTAAAGCCAACTTCATAAAATTGCTAGGTGGCTAGTATTATTATTAAATCTGAAGGGGTACGTGCCCCCAATGGGCATGACATCTCTGTCCACCAGCACCTCTCTCTCTTCCCCATTTCCACCACTATCTCTTTTCTCCCACTATCCACTCCACACACACACACACCTTTCTCTTTCAAGGCAAGCAGGCAAGGTCTTTACAGAACTGCAAGACTGGCATCAGATGCAGCGTGCTGACAGGGAACACCTCCCTGACTGCAACACTCCACTCTGGTGTGTGTGCGTGTGCGTATGTGTGTGTGTGTGTGTGTGTGTGTGTGTGTGTGTGTGTGTGTGTGATTATATCAGATCCCAGAACCAAATCTTGTGTGTGCTGGCCAGTTGGTTACTTGATTTAATATTAGATTCATGTTAACAGTCTCTCACGTGAAATTAATAGACCATACACAGAGTCTACTGTAGCTGTGTACAGGCAGGGAAATTAATCACTCCTAGTCACTAATCACTCCTACGAATACAGTGCACTATTAAAAATAAGGGTGCTTTTTAGGGTCATAAAAAAGCAAGCTTTTGAACCCTTTTTGGTTCTATAAAGCACCAATTGGCTTGCTAGACTAAATATTTCATAATCAAACGGAAAGTTTCAGTGAGTACGGGTTTTCCTTTTCTATATAAACTCAGCAAAAAAAGAAACATCCCTTTTTCAGTACCCTGTCTTTCAAAGATAATTAGTAAAAATTCAAATAACTTTACAGATCTTCATTGTAAAGGGTTTAAACATTGTTTCCCATGCTTGTTCAATGAACCATAAACAATGAATGAACATGCACCTGTGGAACGGTCGTTAAGACAATAACAGCTTTCAGACTGTAGGCAATTAAGGTCACAGTTATGAAAACTTAGGACACTAAAGAGGCCTTTCTACTGACTATGAAAAACACCAAAAGAAAGATGCCCAGGGTCCCTGCTCATCTGTGTGAACGTGCCTTAGGCATGCTGCAAGGAGGCATGAGGACTGCAGATGTGGCCAGGGCAATACATTTCAATGTCCTTACTGTGAGACGCCTAAGACAGCGCTACAGGGACACAGGACGGACAGCTGATCATCCTCACAGTGGCAGACCATGTGTAACAACACCTGCACAAGATCGGTACATCCGAACATCACACCTGCGGGACAGGTACAGGATGGCAACAACAATTGCCCGAGTTACACCAGGAACGCACAATCCCTCCATCAGTGCTCAGACATTCCGCAATAGGCTGAGTGAGGCTGGACTGAGGGCTTGTAGGCCTGTTGTAAGGCAGGTCCTCACCAGACATCACCGGCAACAACATCGCCAGACAGGACTGGCAAAAAGTGCTCTTCACTGACGAGTCGCGGTTTTGTCTCACTAGGGGTGATGGTCAGATTCGTGTTTATCGTTGAAGGAATGAGCGTTACACCGAGGCATGTACTCTGGAGCAGGATCGATTTGGAGGTGGAGGGTCCGTCATGGTCTGGGGCGGTGTGTCACAGCATCATCGGACTGAGCTTGTTGTCCTTGCAGGAAATCTCAATGCTGTGCGTTACAGGGAATACACCCTCCTCCCTCATGTGGTACCCTTCCTGCAGGCTCATCCTGACATAACCCTCCAGCATGACAATGCCACCAGCCATACTGCTTGTTCTGTGCGTGATTTTCTGCAAGACAGGAATGTCAGTGTTCTGCCATGGCCAGCGAAGAGCTCGGATCTCAATCCAATTGACCACGTCTAGGACCTGTTGGATCGGAGGGTGAGGGCTAGGGCCTTTCCCCCCAGAAATGAAATTGCAGGTGCCTTGGTGGAATAGTGGGGTAACATCTCACAGTAAGAACTGGCAAATCTGGTGCAGTCCATGAGGAGATGCACTGCAGTACTTAATGCAGCTGGTGACCACACCAGATATTGACTGTTACTTTTGATTTTGACCCCCCCCTTTGTTCAGGGACACATTTCTGTTAGTCACATGTCTGTGGAACTTGTTCAGTTTATGTCTCAGTTGTTGAATCTTGTTATGGTCATACAAATATTTACACATGTTAGGTTTGCTGAAAATAAATGCAGTTGACAGTGAGAGGACGTTTCTTTTTTTGCTGAGTTTGTAGATAAACTTGAACCTATTCTCTTCAGGCTATATCTTGCATATTCTTATCTATCTGTTCATCATTTCAAGCCGTTTGCCTATACGCCATCATCAGGTGTCCAACAGTTCATCATTTCTCATAGTAACAAGAGGAACCAGTTTGTGAAACAATGTCAACTTCCCAAATGGCACCCTATTCCTTGTATAGCACACTACTTTTGACCAGGACCCATAGCCGCTATGTAGGGAATACACTCAGGAAAAAAGGGATGCTTAAGGTGTCCGCATGCTTCCCAACCAAAACAGTTCGGTGGAGTTTGTGCATATATTATGATGACATTTTGTGAAGTTTTTGTTCGTTTTGGATTTCATTTAGAGTTTTTCTGCTGTTCGGGCACACAGCATTTTTTCTGGAGGCAAATCGAAGTTCAGAGCCGAAGTCTGCCCATTCGTCGGTGGTTGGTCAACTGTAGGGGTGATGCGACTTTCTTCACTCAGTGTGAATTCAACATGGCAAACGACAACTCCGAGCATCGATTGACCGAGGATGTACAGAAGTACCTTCACCACTACCATTCTTGCAATGCATTATATAAAAACCAGCATGTAAATGCCAATTCACAGACTGAGGTTGCGGAGATGCTGGGGTCCGACCCAACCACTTGTAGGGTTCACAACAAGTTCGTCAAGGCAAAGAAAATGAACAAGGGCCACAGTGGAGATGCCGGTGGAAAGGCTACTCCAGAAATGTTGCTGCTTGCTTGTTCGGCACATGACACCTGGGGAGACAAAGAAACATGCATTCTTCACCAAAGGGTGAGATATGTTGTTGTATTTTCTACTATAGTTGACGAAAAGAGTAGCAATGTTTTGCTAACAATAGCTAGCGGTAGCTACTTGGCTGGCTAGTGGCTAGCTAGTCTGGCAGCATACTCACAGAGAAAGCAAGTCGACAAACTAAAGATCTTTATAACTTTTGATCAAACATAATTTTGTCAGAGATTGAAAATCATAAGCTTCCCACATTGGTAACACCAAAGTCAAAGTTTGGTAGCAAGGTCCAGCAAGACAAAATATTGCCAACGTTTGAGCAGAGTTGAGTAACTAGGGCAGGCATACTCAACTCTACTCAAATGTTTGCAACATTATATAGTATTGTAGTCTCGGTTAATGATATTTCATGTTCATTATTGTTTTGGATCTGTACTAAATAACCCTCTACTTTTTTATTTTCAAGGCACAAACACCAGTGAATGGAGCCAGCACCTGGTTTTGTTCTCTGTTCCCCAACACTGCCTGTTCACCGGCCCGAAGCACGACCCCTAGTACTGACTGGTCATCTGCCCCCAGCCCATCTCCCGCACTGAGCTGCAGTGCAGAATTAGAAACAATCTCCATGCAGGACCTGGGAAGCTCCATCCTGGGCCCACATCCAAAACCTACTCCACTGGCTTGCTCCTCACCAATGCCACAGAGTAGCAGCAGTAGAAGAAGGGAGAAAAGAGCTGCAGACTCAGCCCTTGACACATCACTCACAAAGGCATTCCAAATGATTGAAGACAGATCTGGAGAATGTCATGCTTCAAGCCACCAACTTGTCCCAGAGGTAAATTAATAAAAATCATTTCAGACTCTTTTCCTTTTCTCTGATCCCCTTTCATCTCTTCTGTTGTCCTTTTCTCTTATTTTCCCCACCATGTACACTGCTCTCCAGACACTTCTAATTCCCCCCACCCCTCTTCTCATCCTCTCCACAGGGCCCGTGGCACCCACATGTATAGCTGATTTTATGGATAAACTCACTCCAAAACTCAGAGGAATTCTGAACAACAACAGAACAAGTTAAAACCTCTTAAGGATTGGACCCTTTTTTTCAATTTTCTCCTAAAATGACATACCCAAATCTAACTTCCTGTAGCTCAGGACCTGAAGCAAGGATATGCATATTCTTAATACCATTTGAAAGGAAACACTTAGAAGTTTGTGGAAATGTAAAATTAATGTAGGAGAATATAACACAATAGATCTGGTAAAAGATAATACAAAATAAAAATACACTTTTTTTGTTTTTTGTTCCATCGTCTTTGAAAAGTAAGAGAAAGGCCGCAATGTATTATTCCAGTTTAGGCACAATTTAGATTTTGGCCACTAGATGGCAGCAGTGTATAAGCAAAGTTTTTGAGTAATCTGATGAACCAATTGCATTTCTTTTCAAAATGTTGTATCAAGTCTGCCTAAATGTGCCTAATTGGTTTATTGATACATTTTCAAGTTCATAACTGTGCACTCTCCTCAAACAATAGCATGGTATTCTTTCACTGTAATAGCTACTGTAAATTGGACAGTGCAGTTAGATTAACAAGAATTTAAGCTTTCTGCCCATATCAGATATGTCTATGTCTTGGGAAATGTTGTTACTTACAACCTCACGCTAATCACATTAGCGTACGTTAGCTCAACCGTCCCGTGGGGGGTTCACGGATCCCGTAGAGGTTGGTCCATGTCCTCTTCTTGAAGCCATGCACAAACTCATGCAGCTGATGATCAAATTCCTCCCAGAGTTTTGGCGAGACTTCATCCATGAAATCAGCTACAGGTGCCACAGACACTTTTGTTTAAATTTCTGTTCATACAGTGTAGCAGACACTATTTTTCAGAAATATTTATATTGTTTAGAAATATTTGTACCTACACTCTGACACTTAGATTTCATTCCATAGACACTTGTTTACGTCTGTCCTCAGCAGACACTTTTCTATTGTGGTTTAATTTCAGAGCCCAGAAGAAAGAATAAAGGTTTATTGTTGTGTGCTGAAAGCTCTGTTGGCATTTCTTCATCTCAATACAAGGTGTTTCAATGCCTTCCATTTGAATATCAAGTGCTGACAACATACAAGAGCTGTGTGCCACCGACTTTACTGCACACTGAGACGTAATAGAATCAGGTTTCATTTTATTAACAAGATTAAAACTCTACATTTTAGTACAAATGGAGTACTTGGTTCACAGTGCACTCAAATTACTGAGTTTGGGTGTCCATCAAGGAGTTTGTGTGAGCAGTCCAAAGAAAGGCCTATTCTGCATGATTGTGTGGCCTTGGGTTGTTGTTCTCTCCTAACCATGTGTTCCTGCCTTGGCACACGTCCAGGGGTTGGAGAAGACGTCCTTTAAGCCATGCCGCCCTGGCACAAGAGGGTCTCCCTGGCTCTTGAGGTTGTTGTCCCCTGCCACAACCATCCATGTTGGTAGTTGCCAGAAGGGAGGGGTGTGTCAGCAAAAGCGTGAGGCATGTATCTTGCGTTTGGCTCATGAGCTTCATCCGTGGAGGACAGGTAGGTGAAGGGCCACACATGCCCATAGCCTTTTCAGGGGCACACTTGATTGGATGACTAAGAGTACTTCTTGCAGCCATGATGCCAGGGGCATTCTCTGACTCTGACAACGAGAGTGGCAGTAGTTCCAGGTACACCCAGGTTCATTGAGATGGACACCTGTGAATAAGAGGTAACAAGAAAATGTCAGATATATATACACACTGCTCAAAAAAATAAAGGGAACACTTAAACAACACAATGTAACTCCAAGTCAATCACATTTTTGTGAAATCAAACTGTCCACTTAGGAAGAAACACTGATTGACAATACATTTCACATGCTGTTGTGCAAATGGAATAGACAACAGGTGGAAATTATAGACAATTATCGAGACACCCCCAATAAAGGAGTGGTTCTGCAGGTTGTGACCACAGACCACTTCTCAGTTCCTATGCTTCCTGGCTGCTGTTTTGGTCACTTTTGAATGCTGGCGGTGCTTTCACTCTAGTGGTAGCATGAGACGGAGTCTACAACCCACACAAGTGGCTCAGGTAGTGCAGCTCATCCAGGATGGCACATCAATGCGAGCTGTGGCAAGAAGGTTTGCTGTGTCTGTCAGCGTAGTGTCCAGAGCATGGAGGCGCTACCAGGAGACAGGCCAGTAGATCAGGAGACGTGGAGGAGGCTGTAGGAGGGCAACAACCCAGCAGCAGGACCGCTACCTCCGCCTTTGTGCAAGGAGGAGCAGGAGGAGCACTGCCAGAGCCCTGCAAAATGACCTCCAGCAGGCCACAAATGTGCATGTGCACGAGGGTGGTATGAGGGCCCGACGTCCACAAGTGGGGGTTGTGCTTACAGCCCAACACCGTGCAGGACGTTTGGCATTTTCCAGAGAACACCAAGATTGGCAAATTCGCCACTGGCGCCCTGTGCTCTTCACAGATGAAAGCAGGTTCACACTGAGCACATGTGACAGACGTGACAGAGTCTGGAGACGCCGTGGAGAACGTTCTGCTGCCTGCAACATCCTCCAGCATGACCTGTTTGGCGGTGGGTCAGTCATGGTGTGGGGTGGCATTTCTTTAGGGGGCCGCACAGCCCTCCATGTGCTCGCCAGAGGTAGCCTGACTGCCATTAGGTACCGAGATGAGATCCTCAGACCCCTTGTGAGACCATATGCTGGTGCGGTTGGCCCTGGGTTCCTCCTAATGCAAGACAATGCTAGACCTCATGTGGCTGGAGTGTGTCAGCAGTTCCTGCAAGAGGAAGGCATTGATGCTATGGACTGGCCCGCCCGTTCCCCAGACCTGAATCCAATTTAGCACATCTGGGACATCATGTCTCGCTCCATCCACCAACGCCACGTTGCACCACAGACTGTCCAGGAGTTGGCGGATGCTTTAGTCCAGGTCTGGGAGGAGATCCCTCAGGAGACCATCCGCCACCTCATCAGGAGCATGCCCAGGCATTGTAGGGAGGTCATACAGGTACGTGGAGGCCACACACACACTACTGAGCCTCATTTTGACTTGTTTTAAGGACATTACATCAAAGTTGGATCAGCCTGTAGTGTGGTTTTCCACTTTAATTTTGAGTGTGACTCCAAATCCAGACCTCCATGGGTTGATAAATTGGATTTCCATTGATTATTTTTGTGTGATTTTGTTGTCAGCACATTCAACTATGTAAAGAAAAAGTATTTAATAAGATTATTTCATTCATTCAGATCTAGGATGTGTTATTTTAGTGTTCCCTTTATTTTTTTGAGCAGTGTATTTATATGGTATACAAAAACAACATACCATTTTCCAGGAAACATATTCCAAAAGCCTTGATCAAATTGGCATTTCTCATATAGAGGTGCTTACATGTATGCAGTAACAAGGAGTAAAAAAAATATTTTCAACATACCTGGATAAGGGTGCATGAGGTTCTCATATGGGGGAAACCTGCATCTCCCAGGAAAACATAAGGACTTGGCGTTGTGGTAGCTGGCAGTGGTAAATCGAGGTTATGCCCTACATCCACCATTGTGAACCTGTAGCTGGCATCTTCTGTCTCTGTATCTCGCCTATTATATGTGTTGCTAAGTACATAAAATGTAGTAGATCCCGGGCAATTCGCACAACTTCCATTTTCTCACCAGTCAATTATCTCTCTGTATACACTTTTATTCTCCTGTGTGTCTTCCTTGTTTGCGTGTGTCGTCACTTCCTGGTTTGGCTGTAGATTGCTATTACCAGTTCATAGCCCTCTATTGTCCCGAGGTAATATTGCCGCTTTCCCCCCTCTTTTTAGGGAGCATGCGAGCACCCTAGTTTGGTTCACCTAGCCGACTTCGGCTAGCCGCCAGCCGAACTGAAACATGCTGACACCTTTAAGGTACAGTGTTCCCTGTGTGTATTAGTGGGGGTGTGGCTTTCAGTTAGTTATTTTTGGCTCCCCGTGAGTGGAAGTGTTGTACCAGTTTAAGTGGTCTATGGTTATTATGATATTTTAATTAAAGTCTGAGCAGGTCTGCTACCAGTTCTGAAGTCTGTATAAAGGCTTACATAAGAGCATGTGACAATAAACAGCTGTAATTAATATTGTAGCGACCTTTACAGAACACTGAGCAACCTTGTCAAGAGGTACGGACCTCTTGGCGTAATTATTAAGGATTTGGCTTGACAGTCGCTGGACCTAGGTTTGAGTCCTGGGCAGGGCTAACCCCCGGATTCACCCCATTGTTGTCAGAAGTGGGAGGGCGAAGAGGTGTATACAGACAAGGGACTTGATATAGAAAGGACATACAATTTTGCCACTTAAAAGGAACAAATGGCTTTGCCACTGTGGTGTTACCCCAAACAGGCAAATGTGTACCTTTTCGCAAAGGTGAACTTTTGTACTTGTGGACTATATGATACACTATTGGCTCTTTTAAGGTACGAACTGCAAGGGTTTTAGCAAGCTAGCAAGAGTAAGTGGCAATGAATTAAAGGATTATTCCACCAACTCCATGGGCCTTTTCTACAGATTACTAAAACGTCTATATTAAAATACCATAACCCACAGACTTGACTGTAGTAACGGTAAAATAGACCGGGCTTTGGTCTCTCTGCACCTAAAATCCTACTATATAGATGGGACATTTCTGCTGGAATGGAGGAATTAGTGACACTGAACAAAAATATGAATCAACATGTAACAATTTCACTGATTTTACTGAGTTACAGTTCATAAGGAAGTCAGTAAATGGAAATACATTCATTAGGCCCTAATCTATGGATTTCACATGACTGGGCAGGGACGCAGCCATGGGTGGGCATAGGCCCACCCACTGGGGAGCCAGGCCTAGCCAATCAGAAGAAATAAAATCCCCACAAAAGGGCTTTATTACAGACAGAAATACTCCTCAGTATCATCAGCTGAGTGGCTGGTCTCAGACGATCCCACAGGTGAAGCCAGATGTTGATGTCCTGGACTGGCGTGGTTACATGTGGTCTGCGGTTGTGAGGCCGGTTGGACGTACTGCCAAATTCTCTAAAATGAAGTTGGAGGCGGCTTATGGTAGGGAAGTTAATATTCAAGTCTCAGGCAACAGCTCTGGTGGACATTCCTGTAGTCAGTACGCCAATTACACACGCCCTCAAAACTTGAGACATCTGTGACATTGTGTTGTGTGACAACTGCACATTTTTGAGTGGCCTTATTGCCTCCAGCACAAGGTGCACCTGTGTAATGATCATGCTGTTTAATCAGCTTCTTGATATGCCACACCTGTCAGTCGGATAGATTGTTGGCAAAGGAGAAATGCTCAAACAGGGATGTAAATAAAACTCTGCACAAAATTTGCAACATTTGGGATATTTTATTTCAGCTCATGAATTTTCTTTTTCTAGGCAAGTCAGTTAAGAACAAATTCTTATTTACAAAGACGGCCTAGTAACAGTGGGTTAACTGCCTTGTTCAGGGGCAGAACGGCAGATTTGTGCCTTGTCAGCTCGTGGATTCGATATTGCAACCTTGCGGTTACTAGTCCAGCGCTCTAACCACTAGGCTACGCTGCTGCCCCATGAAACATGGGACCAAAATGTTGTGTTTATATTTTTGTTCAGTATAGATGATTAGGACAGTCAAAGGTACTATTTGCCAAAGAGGTGAAGTATTGCGATGAGCTATACAACTGTACTTATAATTCTCAAGAGGAATGTTAAAACCCTCAACCACGAGGTCACTGATGAGGACCAACAGTGACAGGGGGATTGTCTGAAATGGATTGACATGCAGGGATGGAACATAAGGATTTTGGTCACTGGCCAGCAGACCACGATTTCTACAAGCCGGGTTAACAAAACCTGTGGAATGCGATGTTTGTAAAGGCTAAATGTCACTGCTGTGTCAGGCTAGTTTGGCACATTGTCTACTAGCCTAGTCTGAAAAGTACTTGCCTCAGACTAGCTTAATTTCCATCACCTGCTGACATGTATAACTGATTTCGCAGGTCATTTGATTAGTAAAGTGTTTTGTATATGAAAACACTGAGCCCACAAGTCCTTTGCGAGCTAGCTTGCCAGCTTGCTCACCGTTTGTGTCGTCACACTTTTCCACATGGTGACATGCTAGCTAACGTTGGCCAACCAAGGCATGGATATTTAGCGAATGTTTAGCTAGCGATTTACGTTAGCTCATCGTTCGTGTGGTCAGACTTTTCCCCAGACCCCACAGGTGGTGACATGCTAGCTAGTCCATCAGGGCAGGGTTAGTTAACACTAATCGCTAAGGTTAGACACATTCACTAGCATGTCAACGCCTCTCTGAAAAGTCAGACTACAACACAGTGAGATACGGTGCAACATTAGTTAATGTAGCCAACTAGCCAACCAAGGTGCCTAACTAGCTAGCCTATCAGGCGATATTTAGCTAGCTATATCCCTGCACTGGTGGGCTAACATTAGCTAGCAAGTCACCATGTGAAAAAGTATGACTACACAAACCGTGAGCTAACGCTAACTAGCTGGCTCGCTCACAAAGGAAAAAAATAAGGTCACAACAGTCATTATGCTAGCCTATGCTGGTTTTCTTTTTACTTGTAAGGAAGGTAAAGCGTGTTGTACACGTAACTACAGTCAGTGGTTCTCTAGCTATTTTCAATAGGATCAAGATAACCAAAGATATTTGACCAAATCAAAATGACTAGTTAGCAGCTGGCAAACAAGGCTTACTTTGTCACACAGCTCCAGGGACGACTCTCGCTTACAGAGGTCAAAAACTATAAAATGCACGGAGTGGTGGTTACAATCCAGTACATGGCACAGAACCATCTTTGATTCTGACCAATGGAGAGAGCAAAGGTTAGCTAGTTAGCTACAAAGGCAAGTGTAATTCAAAACAGTATAGTAATAAAAAAAATGCTAAGTGAGCTAGCTAGGTAATTTAAAAACATCTCAACAAGAATGCACATGAGAAATACATGCTATCAATTATTTACAAGAGAAACTAAAAAGGCAATAATATCTATTTGCTAGGGTACTTGCTGCTTGTCGATGAGAGTTTGCATGGAGAAATGTGGAGTTTTTTTCCCACCCTGCGCCTTGCCTTGAGTGATTACATCAAAGCTTGCGACAGGATGTGTGGTTCTGTATGATAGCCACATTAGCGGCTACTTACCATTCCATTTTTTGGGGGGAAATTATAGGCAAACATATTGATAAAAGTTACCTCTTCCGAGAGAGATTATCAAAACACCATGCCAGGGTAAGCCTACACAAAACACAGACCTTATTAAATGAAGTAGTTTTAAAATCCCCTACAGGAAAATGATTGGTGGATTTCCAGGTTTTACCTCTAGGTTTTATGGCTATTATGACTCTTATTACTCATACTGTGGTACTCAATAAACCATCACTAACCGCACCAACCTTGCTGTTTTTACAGGAAACAACATAACTATTGACCCAATGCCTGCAACCAAGAAATTTGGTCATCCAAACAACCCAACATTTTTTTGAGTTGTCACGTCCTGACCATGGTAAGCTGTTATTTTCTATGGTAGAGAAGGGCAGGGCGTGACAAGGGGGTTTATTCTATGTGTTCTATTTCTGTTCTTAGGTACTAGTTTTTGTATTTCTATGTTGGTTTGTTTGGGATGATCTCCAATTAGAGGCAGCTGGTCCTCGTTGTCTCTAATTGGAGATCATACTTAAGTAGGGGTTTTTCTTCCTGGGTTTTGTGGGTGATTTATTTTTGAGTAGTGTTTGTTTCTCCTCTGCATCACGGTTTGTTGTTTTGTCATTTCAGTTATTTGATGTATTGCATAGTTTCTCAGAGTAAATAAAATGTGGAACTACACACACGCTGCACCTTGGTCCTCTCCTTTTGACAGCCGTGACAAGAGTGTAACTTACAGTACCAGTCAAAAGTTTGGACACATCTACACATTCAAGTTTTTATTTTTTACATTGTAGATTAATAGTGAAGACATCAACACTATGAAATAACACATGGAATCATGTAGTAAACCCCCCCCAAAAAGTGTTAAATTATTATAACTTTATTTCAACAAGGAACACAGACTGAGACCAAGGTCTCTTTTACAGCTGGGCCCTGCATATACATGTTTACACATACAGTTTAGGTACAATGATTAAGAAACTACACAAGACAAACAAAATGATCACAGAACACAAACAAAATACAGCAGGAGATTGTTACATTTACACACAGGTTATTCTCCTAACAGCACAAGAACTTGCATTACCCGAAGCAGTTAGAAGCAATACAAAAATATGTTTAAAATGGGCAAGGGGGACAAGAGTATCAAGTTTAAGTTTAGTCTGCAGGCTATTCCATAAGCAAGGAGCGTAACAGGAAAAGGCAGCCATACCCAACTCTGTGGAGATCGCAGGGGCCTCAAGTGTAATCCATGCTTGAGACCTGGATTTATGAATTATAATTCTAATGTTGATGAGTGATGATAAAGAAGGTAGTTTATTCAGAAGTGCTTTATAGACAAATATGAGAGCATGTTGTTCTCGTCTCATGGACAGCGAAGTCCAACCCACATTTTAAAATATAAAACGGGTGAGTTCTGTAGCTAGCACCCATTATAAACCTAAGTGCCCAATGATAGGTAGCATCCACCGATTTAAGTGTGGATGCCATAGCATGCATGTACAGTTGAAGTTTACATAAACCTTAGCCAAATACATTTAAACTCAGTTTTTCCTGACATTTAATCCTAGTACAAATTCCCTGTCTTAGGTCAGTTAGGATCACCACTTTATTTCAAGAATGTGAAATGTCAGAATAATAGTTCAGAGAATTATTTATTTCAGCTTTTATTTCTTTCATCACATTCCCAGTGGGTCAGAAGTTTACATACACTCAATTAGTACTTGGTAGCATTGCCTTTAAACTGTTTAACTTGGGTCAAACGTTTCAGGTAGCCTTCCACAAGCTTCCCACAATAAGTTGGGTGAATTTTGGCCCATTCCTCCTGACAGAGCTGGTGTAACAGTCAGGTTTGTAGGCCTCCTTGCGAAGCACACACTTTTTCAGTTCTGCCCACATATTTTCTATAGGATTGAGGTCAGGGCTTTGTGATGGCCATTCCAATACTTTGACTATGTTGTCCTTAAGCGATTTGGCCACAACTTTGGAAGTGTGCTTGGGGTCATTGTCTATTTGGAAGACCCATTTGAAACCAATCTTTAATTTCCTGACTGATGTCTTGGGATGTTGCTTCAATATATCCACGTAATTTTCCTCCCTCATGATGCCCTCTATTTTGTGAAGTGCACCGGTCCCTCCTGCAGCAAAGCACCCCCACAACATGATGCTGCCAGCCCCGTGCTTCACGGTTGGGAGGGTGTTCTCCCCCTTTTTCCTCCAAACACAGCGATGGTCATTATGGCCAAACAGTTCTATTTTTGTTTCATCAGACCAGAGGACATTTCTCCAAAAAGTACGATCTTTGTCCCCATGTGCAGTTGCAAACCGTCGTCTGGCTTTTTTTAATGACGGTTTTGGAGCAGTGGCTTCTTCTTTGCTGAGCGGCCTTTCAGGTTATGTCAATATAGGACTTGTTTTACTGTGGATATAGATACTTTTGTACCTGTTTCCTCCAGCATATTCACAAGGTCCTTTGCTGTTGTTCTGGGATTGATTTGCACTTTTCACACCAAAGTACGTGCATCTCTAGGAGACAGAACGCGTCTCCTTCCTGAGTGGTGTGACGGCTGCATGGTCCCATGGTGTTAATACTTGAGTACTATTGTTTGTACAGGTGAACGTGGTACCTTCAGGCGTTTGGAATTGCTCTCAAGGATGAACCAGACTTGTGGAGGTCTACAATTGTTTTTCTGAGGTCTTGGCTGATTTCTTTAGATTTTCCCATGATGTCAAGCAAAGAGGCACTGAGTTTGAAGGTAGGCCTTGAAATACATCCACAGGTACACCTCCAATTGACTCAAATGATGTCAATTAGCCTATCAGAAGCTTCTAAAGCCATGACATAATTTTCCAAGCTGTTTAAAGGCACAGTCAACTTAGTGTATATTAACTTCTAACCCACTGGAATTGTGATACAGTGAATGAATCTGTCCGAAAACAATTGTTGGAAGAATTACTTGTGTCATGTAGATGTCCAAACCGACTTGTCAAAACTATAGTTTGTTAACAAGAAATTTGTGGAGTGGTTGAAAAACGAGTTAATGACGCCAACCTAAGTGTATGTAGACTTCCGACTTCAACTGTAGATAATATCCCCATAATCTATAACAGACATAAAAGTAGCTTGCACAATTTGTCTTCTATTTGTAGAGGACAAACATGTCCTGTTTATAGAGGAAGCCTAGCTTGATTTTTTGCCATTTACAAAGTTTGTCAACATGCATTTTAAAAGACAGTTTATCATCCAACCATATCCCTAAGTATTTATATGCATAGACCTGATTAATTCAAGAGCCATCTAAGCTCGTAAGTGCAACTGTATTTTCAACCAACTTTTTGGACCTATTAAAAATCATGTGTTTTCTTTGCATTTAAAACAAGTTTCAGCTGTAAAAAAAGACCCTTGTAATATCTTAAAATCTGTCTCCAATTGTGATAATGCTTGGTCAGCCGTTGAAGCAATAGAGTACATGACAGTGTCATCAGCATATAGATGTATTTTACACTTTACCTCATCACCGATATTGTTTATGTAGAGAGTGAACAGTAATGGACCAAGTATAGAACCTTGTGGGACCTCTAACCAACGCCAATGGCTCCGACTGGATGCCGTTGACTTCTATCCTTTAGATAGTCATGAAACCAACAACAGGCATCTGATCCCAGTCCTATTAACGACAGCTTACCCAAAAGTATCGCATGGTCTACAGTGTCAAAAGCTTTAGACAAATCTATGAACGAGGCAGCACATCACTTTCTATTATCTAGGGCATTAGTAATATCATCCAATTCACTACTATCACCTCCCTTGAGTGGTAAAACAAAAGCTGTTTTCCAAGCTTTAGGAATCTTTCCTACAACTAATGTTTGATTGAAGATGTGCGTCACTGCACTAGCAATGATAGGTGCTAGTGAGTAAATATGGATCCAGATTCAAAATGTATTTTATATTGAGGTTATTCAAAGAAACCACCATTTGCCTTGATGACAGCTTTGCACACTTTTGGCATTCTCTCAACCAGCTTTTCCAACTGTCTTGAAGGAGTTCCCTCATATGCTGAGCACTTGTTGGCTGCTTGTCCTTCACTCCACAGTCCAACTCATCCCAAACCATCTCAACTGGGTTGAGGTCGAGTGATTGTGGAGGCCAGGTAATCTAATGCAGCACTCCATCACTCTCATCACGCAATTTCTGAGACTGGTAACTCTAATGAACTTGTCCTCTGCAGCAGAGGTATGTCTGGGTTATCCTTTCCTGTGGCAGTCCTCATGAGAGCCAGTTTCATCATAGCGCTTGATGGTTATTGCGACTGCACTTGAAGAAACTTTAAAAGTTCTTGAAATGTTTCATATTGACTGAACTTCATGTCATAAAGTAATGATTGACTGTCGTTTCTCTGCTTATTTGAGCTATTCTTGCCGTAATATGGACTTGGTCTTTTACCAAATAGGGCTATTTTCTGTATACCACCCCTACCATGTCACAACACAACTGATTGGCTTCAATGCATTAAGAAGTTAAGAAATTCCACAAATTAACTTTTAGCAAGGCACACTTGTTAATTGAAATGCATTCCAGGTGACTACCTAATGAAGCTGGTTGAGAGAATGCCAGATGTGTGCAAAGCTGTCAAGGCAAAGGGTGGCTACTTTGAAGAATCTCAAATTCAAAATATATTTTGATTTGTTTAACACTTTGTTATAACATGATTCCGTATGTGTTATTTCATAGTTGATGTCTTCACTATTATTCTACAATGTAGAAAATAGTAAAAATAAAGAAAAACCCTTGAATGCATAGGTGTCCGAATTTTTGACTGGTACTGTACATCTCAAAGACATGCATGCAAGAAGCCTTGACCTGTCTGGTGCACACATATTTCTCTGGCCTCAGTTTGATTGAAGGCCTCAATCTGTATATTTGCCTTGTAACTGATAGCTTCTAGACAGAGAGACGGAACATCACATGATCGAGATGAACTAGCTACTAGTTTAACGCAATTAAACATCTTATTGTTACAAATGAATGAATGTATGGGCTACATTTATGAGAATACATGCATTTGCTTACCTTATCAATCTTGAAGACGATACACTAATTTATCACCAAAAAAGTCAGTGAGTCAGTGCACCAAACCTATTTCCAGGGTGTTGATGCATCCTACCAATACAGCCTCTTCCAAGACCATCTGCAAAAGTTGTTTTGCTTTGATGTCAATTCATATTGTTGCTAACTTAGCTGTTGTGCTAGCTAACATACTACTGAACCGTGACATGAGCATATTGACATGAATTTTAGTATTAAAAGACAGTAAAGTATTCACCTACAAAAATAAGTGTTTAGGTCCAATATTAGCTAGTTACTTGTCACGTTAATTGTTCAAAAATATGATAGCTAATGTTAGCTAGCTAAGCGCTAGTCTGCCAGTGGCGCTGAAAGGTTGAAACTGGTATCAACAAAATGTGTTTCACTCTATCCCATAAAAAAATGCATTGCTAACTAGGCATCATTTAGCTAATAAATGGTAAAGTGTATTAGGAAGTTTAATAAGGTAGACACTCCCCGAATTACTTTGGTAGGTAACTAGATAGATATCTGAAAATGGAAACCAAGCTTTTTCGAATCCCCGATTGGGCATCAACGGTTACTGATCTTGGAGCTGGTGTTCTCCAGAAACGGCATCTGGTAAGTTGTTTACCACTAGTGGGAATAAATGTTGTTGCCACAGGTTCAAATAGAATCTTGAGAGAATAGTCTGCCAGGAAAAAACCTCTGGCAAACTGTTTGCCACTAGTGGCAATAAATATTGTTGCCAATGGTTTGCCGCAGATTCACCACTAGTGGCAAACATTTGCAGTTTCTGGCAACATTCTGTGGCACACTAGTTTGCAGCAAATTTGTGAGATGTTTGCCGCAACAAATTCATTTTTGCTCTTCTTATTTTCGATTACTGTTTTAATATTGTGACTGTGGAGTTCATTTTTATTTATTTTTTTACAGGTTACAATGCTTGTAAATGTTATTGTGGCAAGATTACAATTTGTTTTAGGCTACAACGGTCACAAATATGTTTTGAAGCCCCTACTGACCGCTACTAGTCCTTGTATGAACATTACTTTTTTTCAACTCTCCATGTTTTGTTTTTGTGCCAGTTAGTGCAGTGGCCCAAAATAGACTATGTTCTGTGGTGTGCTGTTATTTCAAGGCCCCGGTATTGGGAATTTGAGATTCCTAGCAGGGCTAGAAGTAATTAGAAGTCAATCCAAGGTTGTATACTAAGCATTTGACTTCCTGTTGCTGGTTGACATCAGAAGCTCAGGTTCGACCTGCCCTTGAGCAAGGCACTTTACAACTAACCAGCTTTAAGTGTGTCATAATATGGTAGACCTTCTGCTTCAACTTCTCCAACATCTGTGTGGGTATGTATGTATTTTCCGTGGGGTTGAGATGAAGAACAAATTTATTTTGGACATTCCTGGACATTGGACAATAAACTTTTTCACTGGTCCCGACCTTAAATGCTCAAACTTTTAGAGAAGACCCATTGCATGAATAAAATAGAACCAACTAGTTCTATAAGACTATTCTAGAAGAGCAATAGAACAGAATACCTGCTGAAAAAGAGGCTAAATTGTACATGGTTGAATACACAGAAAACAAAATAACAATTTTCTCCAGTTATGCGGTTAACATGTGGTATTGTGTATGGCTTACTGTCTTCATAACATACATCAAGTTTGCAGACGACACAACAGTGGTAGGCCTGATTACCAAAAACAACAAGACAGCCTATAGGGAGGAGGTGAGGGCCCTGGCGGAGTAGTGCCATGAAAATAAACTCTCCCACAACATAGAAAAAACAAAGGGGCTGATCGTGGACTTAAGGAGACTGCAGACGGAGCACACCCCCCATATATACTTTGACGGGGCCGCGGTGGAGAGAGTGAAAAGCTTCAAGTTCCTCAGTGTGCACATCACTGACAACCGCCTGGAACGGCAACTGCACGGCTCTCCAGAGTGTGGTGCGGTCAGCCCAACACATCACCGGGGGCATATTGTCTGCCCTCCAGGACATCTACAGCACCCAGTGTCACAGGAAGGCCAAGAAGCACATCAAGGACCTCAGCCACCCGAGCCCTGGTCTGTTAACCCCGCTACCATCTAGAACTCGGAGACAGTACAGGTGCAACAAAGGTGGGACAGAGAGACTGAAAAACAGCTTCTATCTCCAAGCAATCAAAAGGTTAAATAGTCACCACTAGCCGGCCTCTGCCCAGTACCTCGCCCTGAACTTTAGTCACTGTTACTTGCTGACTACCACCCAGTACTCTACCCTGCACCTTAGAGACTGCTGCCCTATGTACTGTACAGTCATTGAACACTAGTAACTTTAATACCGTTTACATACTGTTTTACCCACTTCATATGTATTTAGTGTATTCTAATCAAGGGTCATCATATATGACTACTGCTATACACACACACCTCTTGTATTCATATACTGTACGTACACTACCGTTCAAAAGTTGAGTCACTTATCAATGTCCTTGTTTTTGAAAGAACAGCACATTTTTGTCCATTAAAATAACATCAAATTGATCCGAAATACAGTGTAGACATTGTTCACATTGTAAATTACTATTGTAGCTGGAAACGCCAGATTTTTTATGGAATATCTACATAGGCTTACAGATGCCCATTATCAGCAAACATCACTCCTGTGTTCCAATGACACGTTGTGTTAGCTAATCCAAGTTTATCATTTTAAAAGGCTAATTGATCATTAGAAAACCCTTTTGCAATTATGTTAGCACAGCTGAAAACTGTTGTTCTGATTAAAGAAGCAATTAAACTGGCCTTCTTTAGACTATTTGAGTATCTGGAGCGTCAGCATTTGTGGGTTCGATTACAGGCTCAAAATGGCCAGAAACAAATTACTTTCTTCTGAAACTCATCAGTCTATTCTTGTTCTGAGAAATGAAGGCTGTTCCATGCAAGAAATTGCCAAGAAACTGAACATCTCGTACAACGCTGTGTACTACTCCCTTCACAGGACAGCACAAACTGGCGCTAACCAGAATAGAAAGAGTGAGAGGCCCCGGTGCACAACTGATAATGGGTCTCTGTACACCTATGTAGATATTCCATAAAAATAAAAAGCCTATTCCAGCTGCAATAGTCATTTTGTCACGACTTCCGCCGAAGTCGGCTCCTCTCCTTGTTCGGGCGGCGTTCGGCGTCACTGGCTTTCTAGCCATCGCCGCTCCATTTTTCATATGTCCCTTTGTCTTGTCCCATACACACCTGGTTTTCATTTCCCCAATCAATCTACATGTATTTAACCCTCTGTTTCCCATCATGTCTTTGTGTGTAATTGTTTCATGTTATGTGGTGTTCGATTTATGCGCTTGACTTTTATTAATGTTCCGTGTTTTGAGCACGTTTGATTATTGTAGTGCTCTCATTTGGGAACGGAAAATAAATGTGTGCCTGTTAATTAACTATACTCTGCTCTCCTGCACCTGACTTCGCCTCCAGTACACGCCATAACACATTTACAACATTAACAATATCTACACTGTATTTCTGATCAATCTGATTTATTTCAAGGGACAAAAAAATGTGCTCCTATTTAAAACAAGGACATTTCTAAGTCGTCCCAAACTTTTGAATGATAGTGTATATATTCCGGACTCTGACATTGCTCACTCTAATATTTCTAAATTCCTTTATTTTTAGGATTTGCGTGCGTTGTTAGGTATTACTGCATTGTTGGAGCTAGGACCATAAGCATTTCACTACACCCGCGATAACATCTACAAAATGTGTACGTGACCAATAAATTTGATTTACATATTGTTTCCTGCTCATAATTAGCCCAGATTCCTACAAGCCCACTCAAGTTCAAGGGTTTCTGGTAGTTGTGAGGTAAATGTTGTTACTGAACCACAAATTGTCTTTTTCATTAGACATAACCACGTTACAACACACTGGGGTTGTGTAGTTGTGCATTTTTTTTCCAATTTAAAAAGCCAACAGTCAGTGAGATCTCATAAGCCTTGGACTAACTATCTTTCACATGGAAACTAATGGGATTACATTTCATGAGAAGGAAGTTGGAGGGACAAACTGACAAAAGCTGGAGGCTATAATTTGAATAATCAGTCATAAACTGAAATTTTGGTACCATCTTTTCAGTGCACAGTTTTTTTATTTCACCGTTATTTAACCAGGTAGGCCAGTTGAGAACAAGTTCTCATTTACAACTGCGACCTGGTCAAGATAAAGCAAAGCGACACAGAGTTACACATGGAATACACAAACGTACAGTCAATAACACAATAGAAAAAAAGTCTATATAGATGGTGTGCAAATGGCGTGAGGAGGTAAGGCCGTAGGCCGTAGTAGCAAAGTAATTACAATTTAGCAAAGTAACACTGGAGTGATAGGTGTGCAAGTAGAAATACTGGTGTGCAAAAGAGCAAAAAGTAAATAAAAAAACAATATGGGGATGAGGTTGCTAGATTGGATGGGCTATTTACAGGTGGGCTGTGTACAGCTGCAGTGATCGGTTAGCTGATGTTTAAAGTTAGTGAGGGAGATATGTCTCCAACTTCAGCGATTTTTGCAATTCGTTCCAGTCATTGGCAGCAGAGAACTGGAAGGAAAAGCAGCCAAAGTAGGTGTTGGCTTTGGGGATGACCAGTGAGATATACCTGCTGGAGCGCGTGCTATGGGTGAGTGTTGTTATCGTGACCAGTGAGGTGAGATAAGGCGGAGCTTTACCTAGCAAAGACTTATAGATGACCTGGAGCCAGTGGGTCTGGCGACGAAATATGTAGCGAGGGCCAGCCGACGAGGGCATACAGGTCGCAGTGGTGGGTGGTGTATGGGGCTTTGGTGACAAAACGGATGGTGATAGCAAATTGGATGCAGTCTGAGTAGAGGGTTGGAGGCTATTTTGTAAATGACATCGCCGAAGTCAAGAATCGGTAGGATAGTCAGTTTTACGAGGGTATGTTTGGCGGTGTGAGTGAAGGAGGCTTTGTTGCGAAATAGGAAGTCGATTATAGATTTAATTTTGGATTGGAAATGTTAAATATGAGTCTGGAAGGAGAGTTCACAATCTAGCCAGACAACTAGGTATTTGTAGTTTTCCACATATTCTAAGTCAGAACTGTCCAGAGTAGTGATGCTAGTCGGGCGCGGGCAGCAATCGGTTGAAAAGCATGCATTTAGTTTTACTAGCGTTTAAGAGCAGTTGGAGGCCATGAAAGGAGTGTTGTATGGCATTGAAGCTCGTTTGGAGGTTTGTTAACAGTGTCCAAAGAAGGGCCAGATGTATACAGAATGGTGTCGTCTGCGTAGAGGTGGATCAGGGAATCACCCACAGCAAGAGCGACAACGTTGATATATACAGAGAAAATAGTCAGCCCAAGAATTGAAACCTGAGGTACCCCCATAGAGACTGCCAGAGGTCCGGACAACAGGCCCTCCGATTTGACACACTGAACTCTGAGAATTAGTTAGTGAACCAGGCGAGGCAGTCAGAGAAACCAAGGCTGTTGAGTCTGCCGATAAGAACACGGTGATTGACAGAGTCGAAAGTCTTGGCCAGGTCGATGAAGACGGCTGCACAGTACTGTCTTTTATTGATGGCGGTTATGATATCGTTTAATACCTTGAGCGTGGCTGAGGTGCACCCCGTGACCAGCTCGGAAACCAGATTGCACAGCTGAGAAGGTACGGTGGGATTCGAAATGGTCAGTTTATTAACTTGGCTTTCGAAGACTTTAGAAAGGCAGGGCGGATATAGGTCTGTAACAGTTTGGGTCTAGAGTGTCACCCCCTTTGAAGCTTTCCAATCTTTAGGGATCTTGGATGATATGAAAGAGGTTGAACAGACTGGTATTAGGGGTTGCAACAATGGCGGCGGATAATTTAAGAAAGTCACTGTGTTGTGCCCAGGGATGAACTGGCTATATGGCAGTTCGGGCAAATGCCAGAATGTCTGGTCAATCTTTAGTCAGTGGGCTTGATTTATTTGTGTTTCAACTCACAATAGCATAACAATAGCATTCCACAATAATGAGGTCAGCCCATTATTCTTTGAGCATCATTACAGTATATGTTCACTGATCCAAAGAGCCTGCTTGTCATTGCATGGCAACAACCATAAGAGTTACAGTGAGGGAAAAAAGTATTTGATCCCCTGCTGATTTTGTACCTTTGCCCACTGACAAAGAAAGGATCAGTCTATAATTTTAATGGTAGGTTTATTTGAACTGTGAGTGACAGAATAACAACAAAAAAATCCAGAAAAACGCATGTCAAAAATGTTATAAATTGATTTGCATTTTAATGAGGGAAATAAGTATTTGACCCCTCTGCAAAACATGACTTAGTACTTGGTGGCAAAACCCTTGTTGGCAATCACAGAGGTCAGACATTTATTGTAGTTGGCCACTAGGTCTGCACACATCTCAGGAGGGATTTTGTCCCACTCCTCTTTGCAGATCTTCTCCAAGTCATTAAGGTTTCGAGGCTGACGTTTGGCAACTCGAACCTTCAGCTCCCTCCACAGATTTTCTATGGGATTAAGGTCTGGAGACTGGCTAGGCCACTCCAGGACCTTAATGTGCTTCTTCTTGAGCCACTCCTTTGTTGCCTTGGCCGTGTGTTTTGGGTCATTGTCATGCTGGAATACCCATCCACGACCCATTTTCAATGCCCTAGCTGAGGGAAGGAGGTTCTCACCCAAGATTTGACGGTACATGGCCCTGTCCATCGTCCCTTTGATGAGGTGAATTCTATATCACATAAATACACAAATAGAATAATACACTTATAAAGAAGAGAACCTGATTATTACACTATTGCACTTCAAACAAGAAATACAAACTAAATTGCGCAACTGCCATCTAAACCCTGACCTTTCTTGCCTTCCTTGATGCAAAGTCATCAATTACGTCATCATAAGAAATCTGCCCAGCAATTGCATGGTTAATACTGATGACAGCAAGGCCACTAAGGCGTTCCTGTGACATGGTGGACCTCAGGTAGGATTTGATGAGCTTCAGCTTTGAAAAGCTCCTCTGCTTCAGCTACGGTCACTGGAAGAGTAAGTCAAATTCTGAGAGCAGTCCACAAATGTGGATATATTTCTGAGAGCTCCCTTTCGTGTATAAATATCAGCAGCTCAAGCAGGGTCATGGTCTTCGATGGCAAGTCAGGCAAGTTCTTCAGTTCCTGTGCAAGCTCTCTGCCATCCAAGTCTTTGTGTTCTTTATAGTGAAGTTGTAATGGGTGCGTGCTTGTGGCAGGGAAGTCAGGAGCAGGAGAACAAACTTGGTATAAATGGAGTCATTTAATAAATGCTCACAAAACTCAGA
The DNA here is from genome assembly GCF_901001165.1 of Salmo trutta. Lineage (NCBI taxonomy): Eukaryota > Metazoa > Chordata > Actinopteri > Salmoniformes > Salmonidae > Salmo > Salmo trutta. Next base: position 31,961,673 of record NC_042966.1, on the reverse strand, counting down.
AAACCAAAATATACAGAATAATAAAAGTGGGTACAAAACCCGTCGCGTACCAGAACATAACTTGCACATCACATACAAACAATCACCGACAAGGACATGAGGGGAAACAGAGGGTTAAATACACAACATGTAATTGATGAGATTGGAACTAGGTGTGATGTAAGACAATACCAATGGAAAATGAAAAATAGATCAGTGATGGCTAGAAGGTCGGTGACGTCGACTGCCAAACACCGCCCGAACAAGGAGAGGGACCGACATCGGCGGAAGTCGTGACAGTACCCCCCCCCCCCCGACACCGACCTCGGGGACGACCCAGAGGACGAGGCGCAGGGCGATCCGGATGGAGAAGGTGGAACTCTCGCAGCATTGAAGGATCCAACACATCCTCCTCCGGAACCCAGCATCTCTCCTCCGGACCATACCCCTCCCAGTCCACGAGGTACTGAAGGCCCCTCGCCCTACGTCTCGAATCCAGTATGGAACGAACGGAGTACGCCGGGGCCCCCCCGATGTCCAGAGGGGGCGGAGGAACCTCCCGCACCTCAGACTCCTGGAGCGGGCCAGCCACCACCGGCCTAAGGAGAGACACATGGAACGAGGGGTTAATACGGTAATCGGGGGGAAGCTGTAACCTATAACAAACCTCATTCACTCTCCTCAGGACTTTAAATGGCCCCACAAACCGCGGACCCAGCTTCCGACAGGGCAGGCTGAGGGGCAGGTTTAGGGTCGAGAGCCAGACCTGGTCCCCCGGTGCGAACACCGGGGCCTCACTACGGTGACGGTCTGCGCCAACTTTTTGGCGCAGCACGGCGCGCTGAAGGTGGACATGGGCGGCGTCCCATGTTTCCTCCGCGCACCGGAACCAGCCGTCCACTGCAGGAGCCTCGGTCTGACTCTGATGCCAAGGAGCCAGAACTGGCTGATACCCCAATACACACTGGAAGGGAGAGAGATTTGTGGAGGAGTGGCGGAGCGAGATCTGGGCCATCTCTGCCCAGGGCACGACCGCTGCCCACTCTCCCGGCCGGTCCTGGCAATAAGACCTCAGAAACCTACCCACATCCTGGTTAACTCTCTCCACCTGCCCGTTACTCTCAGGGTGAAAACCTGAGGTGAGGCTGACCGAGACCCCCAGACGTTCCATGAACGTCCTCCAGACCCTCGACGTGACCTGGGGACCCTGATCAGACACTATATCCTCAGGCACCCCGTAGTGCCGCAAGACGTGTGTAAACAGGGCCTCCACAGTCTGTAGGGCCGTAGGTAGACCGGGCAAAGGGAGGAGACGACAGGACTTAGAAAAACGATCCACAACGACCAGGATCGTGGTGTTACCCTGTGAAGGAGGAAGATGGTTCAGGAAATCTACCGACAGGTGCGACCACGGCCGTTGTGGAACGGGTAAGGGTTGTAACTTACCTCTGGGCAGGTGCCTAGGAGCCTTACACTGGGCGCACACCGAGCAGGAGGAAACATAAACCCTCACATCCTTGGCCAAAGTGGGCCACCAGTACTTCCCACTAAGACAGCGCACCGTCCGACCGATCCCAGGATGACCAGAGGGTGACGTGTGGGCCCAATAGATCAGCCGGTCGCGGACAGCAGACGGAACGTACAGACACCCAGCTGGACACTGGAGGGGAGCGGGCTCTGCACGTAACGCCTGCTCAATGTCCGCGTCTAGCTCCCACACTACCGGTGCCACCAGGCAAGAGGCGGGGAGTATGGGAGTGGGATCCATGGGCCGCTCCTCTGTGTCATACAGCTGGGACAATGCGTCTGCCTTAACGTTCTGGGAGCCTGGTCTGTAGGAAAGGGTAAACACAAAATGGGTGAAAAACATGGCCCACCTTGCCTGGCGAGGGTTCAGTCTCCTCGCCGCCGGATGTACTCCAGATTGCGGTGGTCAGTCCAGATGAGAAAAGGTTGTCTAGCCCCCTCATGCCAATGTCTCCACGCCTTCAAGACCTTTACGACAGCCAACAGCTCCCGGTCCCCCACATCATAGTTTAGCTCCGCCGGGCTGAGCTTCTTCGAGAAGAAGGCACAGGGGCAGAGCTTCTGTGGCGTACCCAAGCGCTGAGAGAGCATAGCTCCTATCCCAGCCTCGGACGCGTCCACCTCCACTATGAACGCCAAAGAGGGATCCGGATGGGCCAACACGGGAGCCGAGGTAAACAGAGCCCTCAGGTGACTAAAAGCCCTGTCCGCCTCAGCTGACCACTGCAAGCGCACCGGGCCCCCCTTCAGCAGTGAGGTAATGGGAGCTGCTACCTGACCAAAACCCCGGATAAACCTCCGGTAGTAGTTGGCAAACCCTAAGAACCGCTGCACCTCCTTTACCGCGGTGGGAGTCGGCCAATTACGCACAGCTGCAATGCGGTCACTCTCCATCTCCACCCCTGAAGTGGAAATGCGACCCTAGGAAGGAGACGGACTGTTGGAAGAACAGGCATTTCTCAGCCTTGACGTACAGGTCATGCTCCAACAGTCGACCAAGCACTCTGCGCACCAGGGACACATGCTCAGCGCGTGTAGCGGAGTATATCAAAATGTCATCAATATACACCACTACACCCTGCCCGTGCAGGTCCCTGAAAATCTCATCTACAAAGGCTTGGAAGACTGGTGGCGCATTCATCAACCTGTACGGCATGGTGAGGTACTCATAGTGCCCAGAGGTGGTACTGAAAGCCGTCTTCCACTCGTCTCCCTCTCGGATACGCACCAGGTTGTAAGCGCTCCTGAGGTCTAGTTTGGTGAAGAAGCGCGCCCCGTGCATTGACTCTATCGCTGTGCCTATGAGCGGTAGCGGGTAACTATACCTCAGAGTGATCTGATTCAGACCCCGATAGTCAATACACGGGCGCAGACCTTCCTCCTTCTTCTTCACAAAAAAGAAACTCGAGGAGGCGGGTGAAGTGAAGGACCGAATGTACCCCTGACGCAGGGATTCGGAGACATATGTTTCCATAGCCTCCGTCTCCGCTTGTGAGAGGGGAAACACGTGACTCCTGGGAAGTGCAGTGTCTACCAGGAGATCTATCGCACAATCGCCCCATCGATGAGGTGGTAATTGAGTCGCTTTCTTTTTGGAGAAGGCGAGAGCCAAATCGGCATATTCAGGGGGAATGCGCACGGTGGAGACCTGGTCTGGACTCTCCACTGTAGTAGCACCAACGGAAACCCCTAAACACCTACCTGAGCACTCTCGCGACCACCCCGTGAGAGCCCTCTGTGGCCAAGAAACAGTGGGGTTATGACAAGCTAACCAGGGTAGGCCCAGCACCACGGGAAACGCAGGAGAGTGTATAAGGAAGAGACTAATTCTCTCCGTATGACCCCCCTGCATCACCATGCCCAAAGGCGAGGTGACCTCCTTAATTAACCCTGACCCTAATGGTCGACTATCTGAGGCGTGAACGGGGAAGGGCACATCCACGGGAACGATGGGGATCCCTAAACTATGGGCTAAAGCACTATCAATAAAATTCCCTGAATCGACTAGCGCCTTATGCTGGGAATGTGGGGAAAACTCAAAGAACGTGACAAACACAAGCATCTGTGCAACAGAGGACTCTGGGTGAAAATGGTGCCGGCTCACCTGGGGTGACGCCAGAGCGCCCAGTGACGTCGGTATGACTGCTGCCTCGACTCCCAGAGGAACCAACCCGGCACCGACCGGCAGTGTGACCTCTGCGGCCACAGATGGTGCACGAGCGGGAACCCCCTCCGGTCTCCCTGTGCACCGCCCCTCCCAGCTCCATGGGTATTGGAGAGGGGGTGCGGGAGGATGGAACTACCAGACCCCGATATGAACGAGTAGCCAGCAGGTTGTCCAGCCGGATGGACAGGTCCACCAGCTGGTCCAACGTGAGGGTGGTGTCTCTGCAGGTCAGCTCCCAACGGACATCCTCGCACAGCCTTCAGCGATAATGGTCGATCAGGGCCCTGTTGTTCCATCCCGCGCCGGCAGCCAGGGTCCTAAACTCCAGGGCGAACTCCTGGGCGCTCCTCGTCTCCTGCCTCAGATGGTAGAGGTGCCCGGAAACGGCGGGTGAACTCCTCAAACTGGTCCAACGCCGCATCTCCCTCTCTCCACATGGCGTTGGCCCACTCCAGGGCTCTCCCGGTGAGGCACGAGACGAGGGCGGACACCCTCTCACGGCCCGATGGAGCCGGGTGAACGGTGGCCAGATAGAGGTCTAATTGTAATAAGAACCCCTGGCAGTTCGCAGCCCCCCCGTTGTACTTCTGGGGCAAGGAGAGACGGATCCCACTGGATTCAGGCGGGAAAGGGGTGCTCAAGAGAGACCCCGGTTGTGCTGGTGGAGGCGCTGGAAGAACTCCCTGTCTCTCCCAGCGGTCCATTGTCTGGACAACGCGATCCATGGCAGTACCAAGATGGTGAAGTAGTACTGCATGCTCCTGGACGCGCTCCTCCACCTCAATGGCCGGGGTACCTTCTCCTGCTGACGCCATAGTTCGGTTCGGTGATTCTGTAATGGGTGCGTGCTGATGGCAGGGAAGTCAGGCGCAGGAGAACGAACTTGGTATAAACGGTCGGTGACGTCGACCGCCGAGCACCGCCCGAACAAGGAGAGGAAACGACTTTGGCGGAAGTCGTGACAGCAGTGTCATACAAAGGACCTCACATTGCTCTGTCAGCTCCTCATTTGAGGGACTTTGGAAGGTTGACAGCACTCCAAACTTCTCTCCCACATTTTCCAATGTGGAAAATCTTTCCTGAAGGGCTGAGGTTGCAGCATCAACGACGACATTGAAAAATGTCACCTCCAGCTTCTTCAGGGCATCACTCAAAGGCTCATCAAATGCTTCGTATGAAAAGTGCCACTTTGTGGACCTCAGCCCTTTTTGTTGTAGAACAGCCTCTACATTCATACGCTCGCTAATATCCTTGGCTGATGTTTGTGCAGTCATAAAGCCTGTTGCCCTGTAGTTGCTGAGACCTCTCTCTGTCTTTCTGAGAAGACTGACTGCAACATCTACATGCATACTGTGAGACTGCATCAGCTTGCTCACATGTTGGATCTGGCTCAAGATGTCATACCACAACACTGTACAGATGCTGAAGCGGTATGATCCCACCTCCTTTGACAAGGACTGGGCCTCAATCTTTATCACAGGGTCTTTGGTTTGATCCCTCACCTCAATCAGTGCCTCTCTCACCGCTGCTGCCTGATATCTCAGTGGCTTGAAACGCTTAACTTTCCTCTCCCACCTTGTCTCAGTCCACATCTTCAAAATGATATCCACATGTTTTTTTCAGGATGGCCCATCGCTGTGTGGAGGCTGAGAACTAGGTGTACAGTTTGTGTAAGATGCTAAAGTAACCTGTGGCATCGACAGAACTTTTAGCAGCATCAGCCACATCCAGGTTCAATGTGTGAGCCCCACATGGCACAAATAGAGCTCTTGGATTCAATTCCAGGAGTCTGGCTTGGACACCTTTGTTTTTGCCTCTCATGTTGGCCCCATTATCATAAGACTGTCCTTGTCACGCCCTGATCTGTTTCACCTGTCCTTGTGCTTGTCTCCACCCACTCCAGGTGTCGCCCATCTTCCCCATTATCCCCTGGGTACTTATACCTGTGTTCTCTGTTTGTCTGTTGCCAGTTCGTCTTGTTTGTCAAGTCAACCAGCGTTATGTTTCTTAGCTCCTGCTTTTCCCCAGTCTCTCTTTTCTCGCCCTGCTGGTTTTGACAATTGCCTGTCCTGACTCTGAGCCCGCCGGCCTGACCACTCTGCCTGCCCCTGAGCCTGTCTGCAATCTGGTGCCTTTGCCCCTACTCTGGATTACCGACCCCTGCCTGCCTTGACCTGTCGTTTGCCTGCCCCTGTTGTTGTAATTAACATTGTTACTTAAACACAGTCTGCACTTGGGTCTTACCTGAAACGTGATAGTCCTCTGCAGTCCTCAAAAGGAATTTTTAGCTCCTCTAATCTTTTGAGAATCAGGGATGCCAAATGTTGGCCCGTGGACTCCTTTGCCTCCAAAACCCCCATAAAAAGTTATTTTATGTGGGGCTCCTCCTTCAGTAACACAATTCTAATCACAACTGACAACTGTTCAGTGTGGCTGACATCTGAGGTGCAATCTAGAATGATTTTGCCAGCTTGATGTTACTCACCATTATTGAATTGACCTTGCTGCTCAACAAATCAATAAGTTCATTCTGTATTTGGTAGCCAAGGTAGCTGGTGGTGTGACTCAAGGTCCCTTTTTGGACAAGGTTAAGGTGCTCTTTCATGACTTCATCAAATTGTGCCATCAGTTCAACCTCTTTGAGGAAATGTACATTTGATGGAGAGTACAGTGTTTCTGTGTGTCCCCTTAGTGCCAGATTTCTAATTGCCAGAGACTGCACAATAGCAGTCAGACACCATCTTATTCTCTCAGCCCCCATAAATGCTATCTCATGCTCAATTGTTTCCACTTTTTTGATCCTCATTTCCAGTTCTTTCCATGTTTTCATGCAGTTTTGGTGTTCTGGACTGCTGTCATGTGAAGTCAGCAAAGAACTTGCATGTTTCCAGTCTGTCAGTCCTGAGTTTGCTAAATTTATTTTCTTCTTAGAAAAGAGTTTGCAGCAGAAGCAGAAGAGGCTGTTGTTTCTTTCAGAATATACCAACCAACCTCTAGGGATGTTTTCACCACTCACCAAGGTCTTCCTGAAATACTGGTGGTGGCAACTTCTTCCATCACTCTCATTCCTTGGGAAAACAAAGTTAGGTGGTACCTCACTTGGTCCTCTGCAACTAGTTGTGTTCAAATTCTGTCATTCAGAACTGAAGGCCAGTCAGCAGGGTCTGTAGACAGTGGTTCATCCTCAGCAGCAGGGTCTGTAGACAGTGGTTCATCCTCAGCAACAGGATTTGGTGGGGATGCTGCTACCGGCATTTCTAATGGAGAGTATATGGGCATTCGTTTACACACGTTATTCACAGCATTTATAGTGGTGGAACATCCCACATACATACCCTGTAATAATAAAATCATCAGTGTTACCTATAATATGGAAACTTAAAACTTTGCAAAAGGGAAATTATTTATTTTGTTTATGTAATGCATGGATGCACACATAAACACATGTGCATGTATCCAGACACACACACACACATGCGCATGCGCACAAACACACCTGAAGAATCCTGCTGGGGGGAAGTGGAAGCAAATGGGTCTTCATCCTCATCCTCAGACAACATTTGTGAAGACACCTGTGTGGCTGAGGAGGTGGATGGCTCCTCATCCTGACCAGTGCCAGAGGGTGCTCCAAAATATTTCAGAGGTGCCCCTGAATTTGCATTGAAATACAGTATATGAGTCTGACACCCTAAATACATTTGTTGCGCAATTAAATATACATGTCATTATGCACAATTTATCAAACTTTCAGAATAGGAACCAAATGAACCATACAACCGACTTGGCTAATTCTAGGCATAAGACACCCCAAAAGACTCAATATATCACAAGATATACAAAATATCAGCATAATATAGACGTCTTTTAAGTTAGCCTACAGCACTGGAAATTACCCTTATTGAGCTCAGGACCTAGTCAATACAATCACAGAAAACCTTTATGATGTCACCTCAATGAAAGTTAACCAAATCAATAATGTGCTAGTTAGGTTGTAATCGTTTTGCTGCAGGCTACACACATTATCATGATGAAACTGTGTGAAATTATATCCAATGTTATGTAAGCTAGTTGGACAGAAAACTGAATATTGTCGCCCTATGTGTAATAGCATAGCAAGCAACATAGCAACATAGGCTAACAAACATAAGTGTTATACTAGCCTATTTTATTACATACATAATATTATACTCATAAAGAGATGACATAGCTGCATACTTTTATCTTTTGCTTGTTTCTCCTCTTCTTCTCTCCTCTTTTTCCTAAACGGGGCACCTGATGGCTTAGACCTTTTCTTATACATTTGTGTTGATTTGCACTCGAGCATCAATACATTACCCATCCCCCAACACTGTCAACCAAGAGTCAAGACTAAACCAATTCACCTTGGTGGTGTGCAGACTGGTTTTGTATTATTCTTAACAATTTTGCACAAACCAGAAAAAAATTATACAATATGTGTGTGAAACTATATATTCACAGTATAATGAATGAATTGTGGTTTATTTGAAAGCATTTCGTAGTGTGGCTGATTTGACTAATTGCATTAGTACAGTACAAAGTTAGAGGTGCGCTATTTGATAGATCCCCCGCTCCCCCTACCTCGGACTACCCCCGCCATCTCGTACTTCTGAGAGGGAGACCTTCCTAGACAGTAGCCTACCTAGCTCACAAACTAGAGTCAGGGCGCCCACTCCGACAAGGTTAATTGACCCACAGTCCCACATGGTGACATGATATCATTGATGTGACGTGCAAATGAGCGATAGAAAACCGATCGCTAAAATATCACCATTATGATTTTTTTTTGTGTGGGGGCGCCCCTTGCAAGATGCTAAATCCGCCACTGGACACCAGATATTATTACTTATCAACAGAGGGATCCTGACATGTTGTATGTTAAGAAGGTGGACTTTGTAGAGATTATTGCTTTGGTTATCAACTGCACGGCGCAAACAGAGAGTGCGGCTGAAAGTTTTTTGGGACTCGGAGGCACTACAAGGAATCCTGTCGATGAATGCTCTGCCCTCACAGGCACCTGAGCTTGTGTTGATGGGAAGGGCCCATAAGTAAGTATTTCAGTCAACACCTGTTGTTTACTAAGCATGTGACAAATACAATTTGATTTGAACTATGAACTACTTATTTTTTTTACTTTCCCGCAATGGAATTTTTGTTTAACTTCACTGTACAGTAGGTGGCGACAATGCACCAGTAGGGTGTAGTCTGCCATTAAACCTCGAAGAAGAAGCATCGTCACCACTTTGTCAAAGATTTTTTATAAATAACCCAAGATAGACCAGAGCCATCGTTTCCAATGGGAGCAAATTAAGCTTGGTGGGTAGAACAAGCAAGGAGCTCACGAGCTGTTGAGATCCTATTAGCGTGTTCTGGCATTTATTTGCATAATTCCGTTAGGGAACTCCTGTTTTGTGAAGTATGCATTAAGAAATGTTTGTGTTAACTTTGACAAAGGGTAAAGTCTACAAAACACAGTCCACTCTTTGTTGCAGATTCTAGTTTTGGAAACAGAAAACTGTATGGAGAGCAAATGTTTCATCAATCAGGACATTTGCAGAATGTCGGTCAAAATCCATCTCCCTTGATAATCTTCTACCACTGGGCTTCCTCTCATCACCATTGGTAGTAAGTGGAAACGCCAACCGATGCTTCCATTTACACATCTATGTGTGACTTGACTGCTGAACTGTACGAGTTGCCGTAGCACTCTTCCTCCTGCTGGAAAGATGGCGGCAGCGCACACCCGGGCGAGCCCCAATTCTGCAGGCGAAAAAAAATCTTAATAACAGAAAGACACTTTTCGCCCAGCTTTTGCAAAAAGAAAACGTGCAAACATCTATTAAACTTGCATGGTCATGGGTGGTCTCATGCACCACTAGAACCGAGCATTCCTCGACCTGCTATGGAGCCTCCGGATAATAGCGAACCTATCAGGTAGGCGAATAATCAGTGCTACTTCGTGAAAAGAAGCTACACCGCCGGGGCTTCGCCTGCTGCCACTTTGTGAGCTGAATGTGACAACCCACGCGGGTCAATTGGCGCGCTTGTGCGTCTAAAGGCAAACTACTGTCACAAAGTGGTCTGCGTGCCGGTGCAACGTTTTTGCAGCGTTAAAAGTTGCAAAGTTTTTGGGAGATACATCTGTTCTCTGAAATATCACTTTGCACTGTGTTTCAATTTGTTGTGGAATTATTGGAGGGATGGAGGAAATACTAACCTTTTGAAAGAGGTAACGAACTATTTTTGATTTCGCATTCGAATTGCAACATCGAAAGGCAGCTACCTAGCAACTGCTAGGCTAGCTATGTGGCTAACGTTACTTTAACGGGTCGTTGAGTTTATTCAGATTTGTCAGTTGCAAATTAACATTGCTCTTTTTTCTTGCAAAGTTTGGTAGCTATTAGCGTTCGTCAGGATTGTTGCAACATTTTCTACATGTACGGTATGCACGAACTTCAATAGAACTGTATTTGAAACATTAATTTAAATGTTTAATTTTCTTGAATTGTTAGCCAACGTTAGCTAGCTAGTTATAGTAGCTATCTTTAACCAGTTAACGTTAGATAGCGAACTGCCTAACTTACTACGCTAGGCTCCACGTCATAACTAGTTATATTTGCTGGGGACATGCATTTTATGACAGTGTTGTACTTGCAGCCAAAAAAAGTAAGTAAGAATCCAGTGGCTAGGCTGATATGCTGTTTTGTTAGCTATGACTTGAACTGAGAAGATAGGGAAACTACTCATGTTTTGGAATGTCTTATTTAGCTTTCCAAGAAATCAAAACTGTTCTCAGCACAGTAGGAAAAGCACATAGCTATGTGCTGCCAACACTGGCACATGAACATGATCTCGTTCTAGCAACGGTTATGAAATTTCAAAACCTTTTTGTGGAACATGGTTGGCATACTAGCTACAATAGACCACTGATTGCTTAGGTTGATTGAACAGTTATATTATATGCTAAATTACACACCCATGAATTTCGTGCTTGCTGTTGTATGTGTGGTGATCATCATGTAAACATTGCAAATCACCAAGGGGAAAAATATTACTTCCAAGCTTGAGCTAGTTGACAGGGGACTGGTATTGCCGGATATACAATGATATCTGCTCTTTGTTCGGGAGATAGAATGTTGTTAACGTGTTTTCTGCCTTAAGCTTTTCAGATGCCATTTGTTGTTAGCCAGGGATTGCATGTACAGTCGGTGTATGCACTGTATTCCACTGGAAAACGGCCTCTGAGTTATTGCTTCCAGCTGATTTTAGTGCCAATGGAATGCATGTTGTGGAATGTTTTTGTTCTATGTGCATCTCTTTTGACCCCACACGACGTCATTGGGTTTGTTTGCCCCTGACTCGTGGCGACAGATTCTCTGGAATCCAATGTTATGTCTCTCTCTCTTGAGGCATGCAAGAGTGCCTGGCCTACACTGCATGGGGGACTGAATTTAAATGGATAGAATGATGTTCAGAGTGCAAAAATGTGTTCAATGCTTTAGTGTGGTTCTTGATTGTCTGTGTCATCACTTTGATCATACTGGTTGGCTGTGTTTTCAATCCAAGTCTCCTTTGCAAGCACAAACACAGACTTGAATATCTAGACACTGTACTGCTGCTGTCAGACTAGCCTGGTCCCACATATCTTTGTGCTCTTTCCAACTCCATTGCACTCCTTGTCAAGCCGAACATGGCATGACAATTAGGTTGTTTTCACACTTGGTCCCTTTCAGGCAAGTTTTGTGAACTGTGTGTTTTTTTTGTTTATTTGTGTGCGGTGTGAACACTTTGAGTTCGGTTCACATTGAGGCTATCTCGAGAGGTGGTCTTTCTGTTCGCTTGAATTCCGCAGTCCTGTTCCCTTTTTGTAGGACAACGTGAACACAAAGCTCCCCAGGTTCACTTGTCGTTGTTCCCCCACACTAGACTACTGCAACACCGTTCCCCTTAGCATAAACCCTCATATTGGTGTCCCAAAAGGGAGAAGATGATGATGTGCAGATTAGCAGGGGGAAAAAAGTGCTGTTTTTGGATATTGATTAGCGATTGTCAAGGATGCACAGAAATTCCCAAGTAAACTCAGCAAAAAAAGAAACATCCTCTCACTGTCAACTGTGTTTATTTTCAGCAAACTTAACATGTGTAAATACTTGTATAAACATAAGATTCAACAACTGAGACATAAACTGAACAAGTTCCACAGACATGTGACTAACAGAAATTGAATGTGTCCCTGAGCAAAGGGGTGGGGGTCAAAAGTAACAGTCAGTATCTGGTGTGGCCACCAGCTGCATTAAGTACTGCAGTGCATCTCCTCTTCGTGGACTGCACCAGATTTGCCAGTTCTTGCAGTGAGATGTTAGCCCACTCTTCTACCAAGGCACCTGCAAGTTCCCGGACATTTCTGGGGAGAATGGCCCTAGCCCTCACCCTCCTATCCAACAGGTCCCAGACGTGCTCAATGGGATTGAGATCCAGGCTCTTCGCTGGCCATGGCAGAACACTGACATTCCTGCCTTGCAGGAAATCACGCACAGAACGAGCAGTATGGCTGGTGGCATTGTCATGCTGGAGGGTAATGTCAGGATGAGCCTGCAGGAAGGGTACCACATGAGGGAGGAGGATATCTTCCCTGTAACCCACCTCCAAATCGATCCCGCTCCAGAGTAGAAGTCAACCGGTTATGATTTTTCAACGCCGATACTGATTATTAGAGGACCAAAAAAAGCCGATACCAATTAATCGGCCGACTTTTTTATATATATATATATTTGTAATAATGACAATTACAACAATACTGAATGAACAATCAACCCTTTTATTTTAACTTAATATAATACATAAATAAAATCAATTTAGTTTCAAATAAATAATGAAACATGTTCAATTTGGTTTAAATAATACAAAAACAGTGTTGGAGAAGAAAGTAAAAGTGCAGTATGTGCCATGTAAAAAAGCTAATGTTTAAGTCCCTTGCTCAGAACCTGAGAACATATGAAAGCTGGTGGTTCAACATTCCCAGTTCTTCAATATTCACAGTTAAGAAGTTTTATGTTATAGTTATTATAGGAATTATGACGCGTCAACTATTTCTCTCTATACCATTTTGTATTTCATATACCTTTGACTATTGGATGTTCTTATAGGCACTTTAGTATTGACAGCCTAATCTCAGGAGTTGATAGGCTTGAATTCATTAACAGCACTGTGCAACAAGCATTGCTGAGAGCTGCTTAATATTGTAAAATCCAGGAACCATCATTTCGAAAACAAAACGTTTATTCTCTCAGTGAAATACGGAACCATTCTGTATTTTGTCGAACGGGTGGCAACCCTAAGTCTAAATATTGCTGTTACATTGCACAACCTTCAATATTATGTCAAAATTATGTAAAAATCTGGCAAATTAATTACGGTCTTTGCTAGGAAGAAACACAGCTCGCAACGAGCCAGGTGGCCCAAACTGTTGCATATACCTTGACTCTGCTTGCACTGAACGCAAGAGAAGTTACACAATTTCCCTAGTTAATATTTCCTGCTAACATGCATTTATTTTAACCAAAATATAAAGGTTTAAAAAAATATACTACTGTGTATTGATTTTAAGAAAGGCATTGATGTTTATGGTTAGGCTTTTTTCGCGAATGCGCTTTTGTTAATAAATCACCCGTTTGGCGAAGTTGAAGTAGGCTGTGATTTGATGATAAATTAACCTCTCAAGGGCCGGCGGGACGAAATCGTCCCACCTACGTAACAGCCAGTGGAATCCTGTGGCACGTTATTCAAATACCTTAGAAATGCTATTACTTCAATTTCTCAAACATATGACTATTTTACAGCATTTTAAAGACAAGACTCTCGTTAATCTAACCACACTGTCCGATTTCAAAAAGGCTTTACAACGAAAGCAAAACATTAGATTGTCAGCAGAGTACCCAGCCAGAAATAATCACACCCATTTTTCAAGCAAGCATATAATGTCACAAAAACCCAGAAGACAGCTAAATGCAGCACTAACCTTTGATGATCTTCATCAGATGACACCCCTAGGACATTATGTTATACAATACATGCATGTTTTGTCCAGGAATCCCAAGTCCACAACAAATGTTTTGTTCGATAAAGTTCATTTATGTCCAAATAATTCCATGTTGTTTGCGCGTTCAGTAGGCTACTCAAAATGTAGGGTGCGCGAGGGAAACAGTGACGACGAAAGTCAAAAAAAGTTATATTTACGTTCGTTCAAACATGTCAAACGTTGTATAGCATCAATCTTTAGGGCCTTGAGAACGTGAAACTTCAGTAATATTCCAACCGGACGTTTGCATTGCCTTGAAAAACGCAGGGGATTTCTCACATGAACGCGCCCTATGAACTGATGTGATATTCAGGGCACCTGCTTACCAGCGTTCTCCTTCGGTCTGTGTTTACCGCAAACGGCTCAAACTACTTTCTAAGACTGTTGACATCTAGTGGAAGCCTTAGGAAGTGCTATTTGAGTCCTAACTCACTGTGTGTCAGAAAGGCAAGGACTTGAGAACTACAGGAACCAGATTTTCATTTCCTGGTTGGATTTCTCTCAGGTTTTTGCCTGCCATTTGAGTTCTGTTATACTCACAGACATCATTCAAACAGTTTTGGAAACTTTAGTGTTTTCTATCCAAATCTACTAATAATATGCATATCCTAGCTTCTGAGTTTGAGTAGGAGGCAGTTTTAATATGGGCACGTATTTCATCCGAAAGTGACAATACTGCCCCCTAGCCCTAAAAGGTTAACCTCTTACATCTAGATGTTCCGCTTGCGGAACACCGCTCCAATATCCAATGATAGGGCGTGTCGCGAAATACATGTGAAATACATGTGTTTCAATGCATACTGGCCTTAACTGGAGCATACTGGCCTTAACTGGAGCATAACAGTATGCTCCAGTTAAGGCCGGTATGCTCCAGTTAAGGCCGGTATGCTCCAGTTAAGGCCGGTATGCTCCAGTTAAGGCCGGTATGCTCCAGTTAAGGCCGGTATGCTCCAGTTAAGGCCGGTATGCTCCAGTTAAGGCCGGTATGCATTGAAACACATGGGGATAGTTTGTTGATATCCCTAATATTCAATGAACATGAGCATACATTTTTGTTCAAATTTTAAGTTGATTTAAAACAAACTACAGTTATGCATATTGTGCATCTACCCATGGTGCCTTTACCAAGATTTGAAACAATTAGGAATAATTATACTCCAAGACGTTTGGAGCCGACAGGTAGTTGTTGATGCAGAATGTTAGGGTTGAGGGATATCAGAGATACAAAAACCTACAGGTGGTGGATAAAAATGCAAACAAATGAGAGAGAAGATGATGACTATTGGGAGACTACTCATGCACTTTTGGGTTGGGGCATTGTCATATTGTTGTCTTTCATTCATCCAGGTGATTCTGTTTGGTCCACCTGTACTTTATTTAATACACGGTAGAGCGGGAGATTTGAAACGGTCTTCAGATACGCTGTAGGAAGAGGAGTTGAACTAATTAACAAGAATAGCAGTACTGCAAATGTGAATTAGCTTTCAGATAATTCCTAAACAGTTGTATTCTGGTCTTTGTTGCATGGCTTCTTATCTACAGAGGGCCAGAGTGGGTGCAGGTTTGTGTTCTAAGCAATAACACACCTGATTCGACTAATGTCTTGATTGAAGTCTGATTAGTTGAATCAGGCGTGTACTGGTCAGCAAGAACAAAAGCCCTAGTCCACATTGTTCTCTGTGGATACGGTTGGACACTTCCTGTTTTAAGTGCTACTTTCATGATGAATAGCAATGATCATTTTATTTTACCTTTAGGGGTGATTCATATAATGTAACTTTATGTAAGAAGTGTCAGTTTGTAAGTTTTGAACATTGATTGTTTAAGAGGTGGGCTTATTTGGAACACCCATGGGCTTAAAGCGTACAGTTGGTACCCATTAAGCCCAGTTCGGACTTTTCACACATTTATCAAATATTTCTCTTATTAAAACACGTAAGTAAAGTCATAACTTCACAAGAGATTTAAATATTTGTCTCATTAAAACACAAGATTAATCTTTCATTTTATATCAACTTTTCTAACATATACTGCTCTCATTTTTGTAAGAAATGTCAACTCAGATTTTGGTGGGCTTAATAGGTATACTTGCCCTGCTCATGGTTATGCAGCTGCAGCGTATGGGTGGGGACTGGGGAAATTGAAGTTCCTCTCTTCCAGGAATCAGTTTGTGCACTGCAGGCTCATTGTATTTTTGTCCTAACTCATTGGCTGCATCCCACATAGCTCCCTATTACCTTTATAGTGCACTACTCTGGTCAAAAGCAGTGCACTATATAGGGAATAGGGTGACATTTGGGACTAAGACATAAACATGCCCTGCAGGCAAGGCACTTACTGGAGGACCCTCTGGTTTTGACCAATGTTTTTCCGGAGAAGCGGGGAAAACCTCAAAGGCTGGAACTGGGATTGCTTTGGGCTTGAATATTATAGCAATGATGTCATATTGTCAATAGTAGAGTTCCAAGTTCCAACAAAGCTGCCCTCTCCTCCCCCCTCTAGAGTCCCTGGCAGCATCCCAAATGGGGAAATGTCACTCTATTCCGTTTAGGTCCTGTTCAAAAGTAGTGCACTATGTAGGGAATAGGGTGCCATTTGGGACACAGCCCCCTCTCTGTCCGGCATGTGCAGAACATAGAGTGAGAGAGACAAACAAACAACAAGGAACATGATTGTGCAACACTGTCTGTCTGCCTTCTCGAGTTAAGGTCACCCCTGTCCCTGACTGTGTAAGACAAGATCATTTGCAAACATGTTTAAATATGCATGCACAGCACTCACTATTAATTTCTCATGCCAACCATTGCAAGGACGAACAGGACAGATCTTTTGTCAGTGCTTTCTTGCTATTTGGTCCTTTGGCTGGGCAAGTAACATTCAGGCACTCTCGCATGCATTCCAGGGATTTCAGGATGTGGTGTAGTCCTGCGTAGAGGAGAGGATAGTTGCCTCATGGCCCGAAGCATGAGGAACCTGTGGCTAGAACTCATTAATGCAACCCACATTCCCCCTGTGGCTGTAACACTCTGGAACCCCCCCAGGCTAGCACTCCTAAACTTTGGCTGACACTTTGTATTTTTTTCCTAACTTTTCTCATCTTCTCGCTCTCGCTATTTCTTTCTTGTCTCTCTCTCTTTACCCCTATCTGTCTCTCTCCCATAAACGGCTGCAGCACCTGTTTGTGCACGCATGAAAAAGACTGGTTGCGTGTCATGCCACCATGTGATTCAGGAAGGAAGGTTATTCAGACCATAATCATTACATGATTGTCTGTTTACATTGTGCCCAAGCTAGTACAGGTTGGTGTTAGCGTGCAGGGCAAGCTTTTCATAGTTTTACTTTAATTATGGTATCGTCAGCCAAGGCTGTGGTTGCAGGATGTTGAGTAGGCCTAGCTGTGTATGGACTTGGGTTGTAAGTGTACTGCTGTTTTTGTGTTATGTGAGTCCAGAGGTTGCACAGTTTAGACCCTCGGTTCTCCCATGGATCTAAAGCAGTGGCAGGGCATTCCAATCCAGGCGGTGCTGTTCTAGATTAACAGCTGGTCTCTCAGGGGATGCAGTGTTCTGTTTCAGTGTTGTCATAAGTATTGCGCAGCAAGTAGCACACAAATGATGACTGTTCCTTTTTGCAAAATGATTTTGCCCAGGGTTCAAGCTCATTCTTCATGTTATCATAACATGCTGTGTGTGTGTGTACTGCATGCATGCACAGGTGTGGGCCTGTGCTGTGCACTGTGTGTGTGGGGTCCAATGTGTCTGTCCGGGTGGCGTCAGTCACACATTCGCACTGTTTCCTGAGCAGGGTGGGGTCAGGTCTGTTCTGTTTTCTTTTTGTTGTACTATTTTCCTTTTGGTTCAGATTCTGCTGTCATTCTGCTGGTCTTACAGAGAAGGATGTTGAGGAGCTACAGATGCATGCAACACAGGAACCGTAATTGCATAGATGACTTGCATAGAATAAAAAAGAAAAGCTCAATTGCACCCTTCAGTCTTTAAAAAGATGTAGCCTATGCTCTGGCATAGTAATGGATCTTATCTGAAATTACTCAGTTAAAGAGTAACATTTTAGTGACCTATCTTTCCAGAGTGGCCTCATTACTTTCACATGTGGTTGTGTGAACCATAGTGAACTGCTGTAATGGATGGAGCTTTCATGTCATCATTGCTTTAACTTCTATGGGCTACGTGGGACGCTAGCGTCCCACCTGCAGGACACAGCCAGTGAAATATCAGGGCGGCAAATTCAAAAACAACAAAATGTCATAATTCAACGTTCTCAAACACAACAATTTTACACCATTTTAAAGATACACTTCTCCTTGATGTAACCACATCGTCCGATTTCAAAAAGGCTTTACAGCGAAAGCAAAACATTAGATTATGTTAGGAGAGTACATAGACACAAATAATCACACAGCCATTTTCCAAGCAAGGACACATGTCAAAACCCAAAACACAGCTAAATGAAGCACTAACCTTTGACGATCTTCATCAGATGACACTCCCAGGACTCAATGTTACACAATACATGTATGTTTTGTTCGATAAAGTTCATATTTATATCGAAAAACAGCATTTTACATTGGCACGTGATGTTTAGAAAATGTATTCCCACCAAAACTGCCGGTGAATGTGCACATCAATTTAAAAAAAAATACTCATCATAAACGTTGACAAAGTATATAACAATTATTTAAAGAATTATAGATAGACTACCCCTGGATGCAACCGCTGTGTCAGATTTTTTTAAATAGCTTTACGGAGAAAGGCCATTTTTCAATATTCTGAGTATATAGCTCAGCCATCACAGAGAGCTATACAGACACCCGCCAAGTTCGGGGCAACCTAAACTCAGAATTAGTATTAGAAATATTCTCTTACCTTTGCTGATCTTTGTCAGAATGCACTCCCAGGACTGCTACTTCCACAAGAAATGTTGTTTTTGTTCAAAATACTCCATATTTATGTCCAAATACCTCTGTTTTGTTGGTGCGTTCAAATCACTATCCAAAGGCATAACGCGCGATTTAATTATTTATGAGACTAAATTGATTTTATTGATGTATTCTATTAAGTTAAAATAAGTGTTTATTCAGTATTGTTATTGTCATTATTAGAAATATATATATATATATATATATTAATTACACACACACACACACACACAAATCGGCCGATTTAATCGCTATCGGCTTTTTTTGGGCCCTCTAATAATTGGTATCGGCGTTGAAAAATCATAATCGTTCGACCTCTAATCCAGAGTATGTGAGTGGAGTCGAGAGGTCAGGAGCCAGACAGGTAGGCTAAGGAGGAACAAAAATGAAATATTTGGGCTATATTATTAGGCTTTAGCCTACAAAAAAATGGTGAAGCATATGTGAGTGTGACACACTCGGCTGGCAGGAACATTAAGCGCTCAGCATTTTAATTGTATTTTTTTCTATTCAATCATAATCTATAAATTACATAGAAATGAAACAAAAATGCCTTTAGCCTCATGCCCACCATATGCGTTTTGTTTTGTCAAATGTCTAGTCAGCATTTTCCGTGCTTGACGCCTAAGTGCTTCACTTTTTAACATAAAGGACATATACCAGGAGCTGTGCCAGGTCCTCCAAGTCTGTTTACTCATCCAGCTGTAACACATAGAATTCACTGGCTTGTATGCGAAGCAGTAACTGTTTCAAAACAACTCCTGCCATGTCACTGATGCGTCGTGAAAGTGTTGTTTGATGAAGGTATTGTTTGTATGGTTTTTTGGGGCCTTTTCCCCCAGCGTTGTCCCAGCCATATCCGCGGCAGCAGGAATAATTAAGTCCCCCACAATAGTATGGGACTTTCCTGTCCTAGGCACTCGGTAGCTCACCATATATAAGACTCTTCTAGCCCCTTCTTATTAACCTTTCTGGGAGGCGTCCCACCTCGTCCCACCTCGACAACAGCCAGTGAAATTGCAGGGCCCCAAATTCAAAACAACATATCTCATAATTAAAGTTCCTTAAACATACAAGTATTATACACCATTTTAAAGATGCACTTCTTGTTAATCCAGCCACCGTGTCTGATTTCAAAAAGGCTTTATGGTGAAAGCACACCATACGATTATGTTAGGTCAGCGCCTAGTCACAAAAAAACAGCCATTTTCCAGTCAGAGAGGAGTCACAAAAAGCAGAAATAGAGAAAATTAATCACTAACCTTTTGATCTTCATCAGATGGCACTCATAGGACTTCATGTTACACAATACATGTATGTTTTGTTCGATAAAGTTCATATTTATATCCAAAAATCTCAGTTATCGCGGCAATGTTATGTTCAGTAATGTTTTGCCTACAAAACACCCAGTGATTTTGCAGAGAGCCACATCAATTTACAGAAATACTCATCATAAACTTTGATGACAGATACAAGTGTTATGCATAGGATTATAGATAAACTTCACCTTAATGCAACCGCTGTGTCAGATTTCAAAAAGCTTTACGGCGAAAGCACACCGTGCGATAATCTGAGTATAGCGCTCAGCCACCAAAACAAGCCATACAGATACCCGCCATGTTGTGGAGTCAACAAAAGTCAGAAATAGTGTTATAAATATTCACTTACCTTTGATCTTCATCGGAATGCACTCCCAGGAATCCCAGTTCCACAATAAATGTTTGTTTTGCTCGATAAAGTTAATCTTTGTCGAAATACCTCCTTTTTGTTCGCGCGTTCAGTTCATTATTCCAAATGCACAAGGCGCATGCAGTAAGTCAAGAAAAGCCAAAAAAGTTCCATAACATGTCAAACGATGTATAGAATCAATCTTTAGGATGTTTTTATCATAACTCTTCAATAATATTCCAACCGGACAATTCCTTTGTCTTTAGAAATGAAAGGGAACGCAGCTCACGGCCGCGCACGTGATTTAGCTCATGGCATTCTGCCAGACACCTTGTTCAAACAGCTCTTATTCTCTCCCCCTTCACAGTAGAAGCATGAAATGACGTTCTAAAGATTGTTGACATCTAGTGGAAGCCTCAGGAAGTGCAAAATGACCCCACAGACATTGTATATTGGATAGGCAATCACTTGAAAAACTACAAACCTCAGATATCCCACTTCCTGGTTGGATTTTTCTCAGGTTTCTGCCTGCCAAATGAGTTCTGTTATACTCACAGACATCATTCAAACAGTTTTAGAAACTTCAGTGTTTTCTATCCAAATCTACTAATTATATGCATATTCTAGCTTTTGGGCCTGAGTAGCATGCTTTTATTAATGTCTTACTACTCAAAAGTCATCTTAATTCTTGTTTAAAAATGTGGCTTATTTTTCAAATTGTCATGTTTTGTTTGGAAATGTCTGCGCCGGAGTGAAGATTTCCCACGAGAAGGTAACGGTTAATATGATTGGATGTTAATTGTTTGACTAGGCTACCTGTATTTTGACTTTTATTTCGCTCAACACTAGATGGTTTAATTTTTGGCAGTGAAACTAGGCTACTCAGGCGAGGGGGGGGGGGGGGGAAACTCACCCAAATGTATAGCCCCATTGGAAAAATATAAATGTACCGTTTGAAAATGTGAAGAAAAGGTTTTTAATTTAAAAAAAAAGTGAATCACATTTTTATTTGGCACACGTACCCCAGTTTGGGAATACCTGTTCTAGAAGAACCTGAGCCCCAATCCCACCAACTCTACTAAATGTAGCCCCTTTGGGTGGTTTACACCACCTACAATCTGTCAACATGAGGCACAGCAGGTTTTTCTTCGTCTTCCAATAAGTAGGTTGGAGCGGCGAGAGCATGCTGCAGAGAGAAGGGATGGAACAGAAGAGGGGGTGACTGCTCGGGAGCGGAATTTATGCGCCCTTGACAGTTGGGGCAGTTGTTGCGTCTCATAGCAACCAAATAAACAAGTGGTGACGTCACCTGTTCCTCGGGCTGTCATTCCTGAGGGTTTTAGTCATCACAGTCTGGACTGCCTAGCACTGCTGCACCTTATTTAAACACACACACGCCATACGTATGACATACACTGAGAAAAGTGTACACACCCTTGCAAGCTTAATTTGGCTACAACCCCTAGCATTAACATCCCGGACACATACGAAACCTAGGTAGAGGGAACACAAACCTAGGTAGAGGGAACACATTAACTCAGACACATACTAAACCTAGGTAGAGGGAACACATTAACTCAGACACATACTAAACCTAGGTAGAGGGACACATTAACTCAGACACATACTAAACCTAGGTAGAGGGGACACATTAACTCAGACACATACTAAACCTAGGTAGAGGGACACATTAACTCAGACACATACTAAACCTAGGTAGAGGGAACACATTAACTCAGACACATACTAAACCTAGGTAGAGGGAACACATTAACTCAGACACATAATAAACCTAGGTAGAGGGGACACATTAACTCAGACACATACATACACTGAGTGTAGCTCAAGCTTTTTATTTTCTAATCCTTTTACATTTAATTCAGCTCGTGCGACCCACGGAAATAGTTTTGCAGACGACCACCACAACATGTCAAATCCTCAAGTTGTAGCGAGAAAGCGGCACCACTCTGTCAATAGGGCTTGGAATTGCCATGGACCTTACGATACGATATGATAATGGTACTTAAGTGCCAACACTATGTATTGTGATTCTTTTATGTATTGCAATTCGATACTGTGACTTTTTCATTGCGTTTTGATGTTCCAAACATATTGCTCCCTTTATGTCTGCTGCAGAGGGACAAGAAAGCCATGAAAAAGAGTTCTGATCAGTCATTAAAAATAAAAGTGATGAAAACAAATTGGCTCCCGAATTTAAAGATGGGGAGAATAACCTAATGAAGAAAAAAATATTGACATTTTGGTGCAGTTATAGCCAACTAGCGCAAAAATAATATTGCTATATTGTCAAAACTATGCGACACGATATTGTATTAAAAATGTATATGCTCTACACTGTCCACAGATATCCCATGAAATTACGTTCTGAGTTATATGAAATTCTGACTGTCCTTGTCCTGTTAGTTTTAAATTACTGTGTAATTCCATGAATATGCATCAGTGTGATACAGATTAGGGCTGCACGATTTGGACAATATCTAATTGCTAATTATTATTATTATTATTATTAGACATTCAATGCGATGGCCTTCAACGCATTTGCACCGTTATCGTTACGCACAGTTGCTGCTCCTCATTCAGGCCCCAGGTGGTTAATTTAATTTATGGAAATATATGCAAATTAATATTTTTCCATCGCATCTCCTAAAAACATTTTCAATATAAGTCTGTAAGATGATAGTCTAGAAACTAAAGCTTTGGTTGTCTTCCTCTCAGGCTTCCATGTCTTCTCCCTGGACCTCAATGTCCACCTCTTGAACATCTTCACTGTCACTTCCCAACCTTGTTGAGGATGGCTCGTTGTCAGGCTCAAAAAGCCTCAAATTTCTCTGGATGGCCACCAATTTTTCAACCTTTGTTTTGGTCAGCTTGTTGCGTGCTTTGGTGTGTGTGTGTGTGTGTGTGTGTGTGTGTGTGTGTGTGTGTGTGTTCCCAAACAAGGACCAGTTGCGCTCTGAGGCGGCTGATGTTGGTGGGATTTGGAGGATGATGGAGGCAACAGGGGAAAGAGCCTCAGATCCACAAAGTCCCTTCCACCAGGTGGCTGATGAGAGAGGTTGGCATGACTGCCATACTGTATCTCCATCCCAAAACCCTTGCTTGGAAGTGTACTTCGCCAGACTGCCAAGAACCTTGCCCTCATCCAGGCCAAGGTGGCGAGACACGGTAGTGATGACACCATAGGCCTTGTTGATCTCTGCACCAGACAGGACGCTCTTGCCAGCATACTTGGTGTCCAACATGTACGCTGCGGTGTGTATGGGCTTCAGGCAGAAGGATTCACGCTTTTTGATGTATTTCAGAACTGCAGTTTCCTCTGCTTGGAGCAACAGTGAAGTGGGCAGGGCAGTACGGATTTATTATATTACATCTGCAAGCAGAGTCTGAACATCAGACAGGATGGCATTGTCTCCCTCAATCCGTGCAATGACTACTGCTAAAGGTTTCAGGCTGCTTACCACTCTCTCCCAAAATGCATCATCCAGGAGGACCCTCTTGATGGGGCTGTCCATATCGGCAGACTGTGATATGGCCATTTCTTGGAGAGACTCCTTCCCCTCCAGGAGACTGTCAAAGATGATGACAAAACCACCCCAAGGGTTGTTGCTGGGCAGCTTCAATGTGGTGCTCTTATTCTTCTCACTTTGCTTGGTGAGGTAGATTGCTGCTATAACTTGATGACCCTTCACATACCTAACCATTTCCTTGGCTCTCTTGTAGAGTTTATCCATTGTTTTCATTGCCATGATGTCCTTGAGGAGCAGATTCAATGCATGAGCAGCATAGCCAATGGGTGTGATGTGAGGGTAGGACTCCTCCACTTTAGACCAAGCAGCCTTCATGTTCGCAGCATTCTGTCACCAGTGCAAATGCCTTCTGTGGTCCAAGGTCATTGATGACTGTCTTCTGCCTTCAGCTCATCTGCAATGTAGAGACCGGTGTGTCTGTTGTCCCTTGTGTCTGTGCTCTTGTAGAATACTGGTTGAGATGTAGTTAATTATTCCTTGCCCAGGAACATTCAACCACCCATCAGAGATGATTGTGATATAGAAAGCAGACTATGATTTGCTTGACCTTCACTTGAACTCTGCGTCCAGCAAATGAGTAGATAAATCATGTCTGGTTAGAGGGGTGTATGCTGGGTGAAGTACATTCAGAAATCTCTTCCAATACACATTTCCTGTGAGGATCAGAGGTGAACCAGTTGCATACACAGCTTGAGCAAGACATTCATCGGCATTTCTCTGACTACGTTCCTCCATTGAGTCAAAAAACTTCTGATTCCAGGAGGACCATGAGCTGCTGCTATCGATAAGGTGTCTGATTCATCATTTTCACCTCGAATAGAAGTAGAGGGACTTTTGTCAGGTTGCTTGTTGTGAGTGCTGAAGAAACTTTATGCACGTGGCCAGATGATTCTGCATCTTTGTTGCATTCTTCACATATGATTTGGCAGTCCTTGCAAATGTACACAGCTTTTCCTTCTACATTAGCTGCAGTGAAATGTCTCCACACATCAGATAGTGCCTGTGGCATTTTCCTGTAAAGACTAGAAAGAAATTAGTAAAAGAAAAACAAATACAATTCCATGTACAGATAAATAGTTAAGCCGTTAGATTAAACAACTCCCTTGTAAGATACAGTTGAAGTTGGAAGTTTACATGCACCTTAGCCAAATACATTTAAACTCAGTTTTTCACAATTCCTGACATTTAATCATAGTAAAAATGCCCTGTCTTAGGTCAGTTAGGATCACCACTTTATTTTAAGAATGTGAAATGTCAGAATAATAGTAGAGAATGATTTTGTCAGCTTTTATTTCTTTCTTCCCATTCCCAGTGGGTCAGAAGTTTACGTACACGCAATTAGTATTTGGTAACATTGCCTTTAAATTGTTTAACTTGGGTCAAACATTTCGGTAGCCTTCTACAAGCTTTCCACAATAAATTGGGTGAATTTTGGCCCATTCCTCCTGACAGAGCTGGTGTAACTGAGTCAGGTTTGTAGGCCTCCTTGCTCGCACACACTTTTTCAGTTCTGCCCACACATTTTCAATGGATTTGAGGTCAGGGCTTTGTGATGGCCATTCCAATACCGTGGCTTTGTTGTCCATAAGCCATTTTGCCAAATCTTCGAAGCATTTTCCATTTGGAAGACCCATTTGCGACCAAGCTTCAACTTCCTGACTGATGTTTTGATGTTGCTTCAATATATCTGCAAAATTTTCCTTCTCATGATGCCATCTATTTTGTGAAGTGCACCAGTCCCTCCTGCAGCAAAGTACCCCCACAACAGGATGCTGCCACCGTGCTTCACAGTTGAGATGGTGTTCTTCGGCTTGCAAGCCTCCCCTTTTTCCTCCAAACATATCGATGGTAATAATGGCCAAACAGTTCTGTTTTTGTTTCATCAGCCCAGAGGACATTTCTCCAAAGAGTAAGATCTTTTTCCCATGTGCAGTTGCAAACCGTAGTCTGGATTTTTTATTGCGGTTGTGGAGCAATGGCTTCTTCCTTGCTGAGCAGCCTTTTAGGTTATGTCGATATAGTACTCGTTTACTGTGGATATAGATACTTTTGTACCTGTTTCCTCCAGCATCTTCACAAGGTCTTTTGCTGCTGTTCTGGGATTGATTTGCACTTTTCGCACCAAAGTACGTTCATTTCTTGGAGACAGAACACATCTCCTTCCTGAGCGGTATGATGGCTGTGTGGTCCCATGGAGTTTATACTTGCGTACTATTGTTTGTACAGATGAGCGTGGTACCTTCAGGCATTTAGATTTCTTTTCTCCTGAGGTCTTGGCTGATTTCTTTAGATTTTCCTATGATGTCAAGCAAAGAGGCACTGCGTTTGAAGGTAGGCCTTGAAATACATCTACAGGTACACCTCCAATTGATTCAAATTATGTCAATTAGCCTATCAGAAGCTTCTAAAGCCATGACATAATTTTCTGCATTTTCCAAGCTGTTGAAAGGCTCAGTCAACTTAGTGTAGGTAACTTCTGACCCACAGGAATTGTGATTAAGTGAAATAATCTGCCTGTGAAAAATTACAAAGTAGATGTCCTAACCGACTTGCCAAAACTATAGTTTGTTAACAATACATTTGTGGAGTGCTTGAAAAATGAGTTTTAATGACTCCAACCTAAGTGTATGTAAATTTCCGACTTCAACTGTAGATGTTTTTAAATGAAACGTATGGAAACAGGTGAATTAACACTCCTCAGTTAGCAAGCTAAAACCCACATGGTAGCAAAAACTAACTAGCAGAAATTGTTAACAAGTTAGAAATGATTTAAGTACTTTCCTGGAGACTACTATTCACTAGTTAACAAAAAATAATGTGTATCATATAAAATATATTCACCCCACCCAGTATTGTAATCAGAATTTAGCAGAAAGCATGTAGTCCTTGGCTCAGACAGTGTAGTGGTGTGGGCTCAATAGCATCTCATTAGTGTGCAAGATCTTGACAATCAGCTGTACATGTGATGGACAAGTGCACTACACATGTGATGGAAGAATGCCCTGTGCATGCAGAGGGTTGCAATACCATTGAATTGGGGATAGTTTAACCAAAATATGCCTAGAATTGTGTATCCCTCAAAGGTTCACTGTTATAAGCCAACTTTTTTGGTGAATTTAGGCAAAGTTCCCCAAATTCCCGGACATAACTTCCCATGAAAAATTTCCCGGAAAGTTTCCAACCCTTTGCAACCCTATTTCCGACACTTTGAAGCTCTTTCTCTCCTCACCAGCATCTAACAGCTTACTCTAAATTGGGATGCTTGTAATTGACCAGCATGTATATGCCATGCAGAGAGTGAGAGCCCGCTTGTGATTTGTCAGCATCCTTTGTGATTTGTCAGCGTCCTTTGTGTATTTAGAGAGTGAACGAGTAGAGTCTAGTGCATCTCATTGGAGTAGGTACCATACTCTATTTTTTGTTGTATTAACGTTGCGATATGCATATTGCACGTCATTATCACAATTTTGATCGGAATTAGATTAAGACTGATCTACTCTCCCACCACGTCTATTATTAAACCCATATGCTAAGAGCATGCATACACTGTGGGTTCATCTGGACACATCTGACACACACACACACACACGCACTGCTCTGGCACGTAGGAAGCCCAATGGCTTGCAGCAGGTGTCGGTCTGGAAGTCCTTGGTTTCTCCCTGGGAACAAAATGAAGTGTGTGTGTGTGTGTGTAGATGTAGAGAAGGGTCAGTGGGGATGTCGGGGCGGGGGTGTCTCTTGGTGGCGCAAAAGAGAGGCAGATGGGCAGTGGGGCCCTGTGCTCTCCATGTGGCTCTTTGTGTGCGCGCGTGCTCCCCCTCTCTCCATGCGTCTCTTTATCTCGCAGTGAAAGGCTTTGGCCACTAATTGTCGGATTAGTGAAAGCGATCCACCAATGCCCCACTGCACCCAATCAACTAAAGCCACACGTGTGGGGGAATGTCTTTGAATCAGTTGATCGATGAAGAGACACATGGCGTTGCGGTCGACCAGACAGATGGACTGCAGTGCGGATGTTTAGGACCCATTTCCCCTCTATTGTTTTTACCTCCTCTCTCTCGTCCTATTAAAATCCCCTCCGAAAAGGTTTAGAGGTGCAAAGCTGTGCTGGCAGAGTCATCTTTGAAGACATGTGCCCCCTCCTGTGTTCTTCTTTTTGGTTTTTGTCTTTTTGTTTCTTTAACCAAAAAAGTGTGGAAGTGTTTAGAGAGCTTGGTTGGTTACGCACACACACACACACATACTGCAGTCAGTCAGTATGACCTCAATCAGCCTCTGGCACTCAATCATCTCTGGCACAGACAAAACAGGCTACTGAGTGTTAGATTATACATCGCCTAGTAGTCTAATGTTCAGTTGCTTGATGTGTTCAGCGTTTCAACCTTTTGACATCGCTACATTGAATGAATTTGAATACATTTTGGAGTTTACCTAATGGCAGAATTTGGTGATGTTTTTGAGGCGCAGAATTTTAGTTGGGAGACCGTTTCCATTTTTAGCATCATTGCTTTTTACACACCAGAGGGCAAGTGAGCCAGCCGGTGGCTTTACGTGACCTTTAGGTGAACCTTTTTTAACTTTGACCTGGTGCCGTATGGCTGACCCCCCCACCCACCCACCCAGCAGATGGACTTTACTAGCCTTTCTTCTGAAATGTGCATTTGTTCACGCCTCGTCATGGATTTTAAAAAGCAATCTGCAGTTAGTAGAGGACAATTTCACGGTAACGGAATTCCGCTGAGACGCTTTCACTTTAACATGTATATCAAACAACATTGATTTCTGGGCAGGAGTAGTAACCAGATTAAATCGGGTACGTTTTTTTTTTATCCGGCCGTGCAAATACTGCCCCCTAGCCCCAACAGGTTATTAAACAGCATGATCATTACACGGGCACCTTGTGCTGGGGCCATAAAAAGGCAACTCTAAAATATGAAGTTTGGTCACACAACACAATGCCACAGATGTTTCAGGTTTTGAAGGCGCGTGCAATTGGCATGATGACTGCAGGAATGTCCACCAGAGCTGTTGCCAGAGAATTTGTTTATTTCTCTATCATAAGCCACCTCCGTCATTTTAGAGAATTTGGCAGGACGTCTAACCGGCCTCACAACCGCAGACCACGTGTAGCCACGTCATCCCAGGACCTCCATATCCGGGCTTCTTCAACTGCGGGATTGTCTGCAACCAGCCACCCAAACAGCTGATGAAACTGTGGGTTTGCACAACCGAAGAATTTCTGCACCAACTGTCACAAACCCTCTCAGGGAAGCTCATCTGCGTACTCGTTGTCCTCACAAGGGTCTTGACCTTACTGCAGTTATGTGTCGTAACCAACCTCGGGGCAAATGGTCACCTTCGATGGCCACTGGCATGCTGAAGAAGTGTGCTCTTCACGGATGTATCCTGTTTCCAACTGTACTGGGCAGATGGCAGACCGCGTGAATGGCTTTGTGTGGGCGAGCACTTTGCTGATGTCAGTGTTGTGAACAGAGTGCCCCATGGTGGCGATGGGGTTATAGAATTGTCAGGCATAAACTACGGACAACGAACACAGTTGCATTTTATTGATGGCAATTTGAATGCACAGATACTGTGATGCGATCCTGTAGCCCATTGTCGTGCCTTTCATCTGCCGCCATCACCTCATGTTTCGGCATACGTGGCACCATGTCGCAAGGATCTGTACACAATTCCTGGAAGCTGAAAATGTCCCTGTTTTTCCATGGCCTGCATACTCACCAGACATGCCACCCATTGAGCAAGTTTGGGATGCTCTGGATTGACGTGCACGACAGCATTTTCCAGCTTCTGCCAATATCCAGCAACTTTGCACAGCCATTGAAGAGTAGTGGGACAAAATTCCATTCTCTACAATTAACAGCCTGATCAACTCTATGCGAAGGAGATGTGTCACGCTGCGTGAGACTAATGGTGGTCACCAGATACTGACTGTTTTCTGATCCATGCCCCTACTTTAAAGAAAAAGTTATGTGACCTACCGATGCATATCTGTATTCCCAAATCCATAGTTTATGGCCTAATGAATGTATTTCAATTGTCTAACTCAGTAAAATCTTTTGTTGCGTTTATTTTTTTGGTGTAGTTTGTGATTTTTTTTTTTTACTTTTGAGGAAATTATTTTGTAAACTTTTTTGTTCTGGCAATATGGCACCCACCCTTGTACAGATTTGAAACAACAAAGGGCAGACAGTCATCTGAGAGGGATGATGTGAAGGCTTCGTGGTCATCCAGCAGAGACATAGGACAGACAAGCGACTGGTCCAACAGAAGTCCTGTCTCTTGGTGCAACCGGCTATCCCGTCACAAAGGTGCGCGGAGGGGCCAGTGCAGGCTGTGAGGCAGTTCTGGAAGAGGGAAGCCAACAGGATAAGATGGTGGTTCCGGTGGTGGCGCTCCCCCTGCCCAGGAACAGGCAACAGGAGGACCTCGGTAATAAGGGCCTGTAAGCTCCCTAGAGGAGCAGGAGGAGTCCTCTTGACCCCGGTATGGTGTCAACTGAGGACACCAGGACTGGAGACATCAGGGCCGACGCGGCAGAGCTCAACAAGGACCCAGGGACTGGATACTTAGGTGGCTGGACCCACTGAGCAGCAATGGGCGGCGGCCACTGGAAGGGATGGACCCAGGCAAAGGGATCAGGAGGTTGGGCAGCAGAGCTCGACAAAGGTCTCAGCACGACAGACGGTAGAAGTTTGACTGCAGGTCTCGACCAAGGTCTTGGGGCTAGTGACCGCAGGTCCCCAGAGCTCGACGAGGGCCTCCGCACTGCAGATGGCGAGGCCGCCCCATCAGCAACAGGAGTTGAGGTTGGCTATATCTCCACAGCAGCGACGGGCAGAGATCTCAGGACAGGAGATAAATGCACACATGAGAGGTAGAAAAAGACAGAGCTAGTGACTTGGGGCCTTACTGGGCTGTAGACTGTGAGCTAGGTGAAGTTAGACCTATCTGGAAAGAGAGCTCTGGTCCTCATACAGGAAACGGTGGGCCTAGCATAGCAGGAAACTGTGAAACCACTAGGTGATCAGGGAACTGAGGGCAAATATGATCTGGACTTACTGGGGCTAGTAGAGCAGAGGCTTTAGCGTCTATTACGACAGGACACTGAACACCCTGGACAGGCGGGTCCCCCACTGGGATGTCAGGAGGATCCCCCATGGGGACGTCAGGAGGGTCTTCCCAGGCTGGAGCTAGCAGGACACCGTTCAGAGAGGCAAGCATAAACCCTGAGCCTGTGACAGGTAGGTCCCACCAAGCAGGTGGCTTGATGTGGCCTGGACAGCGGACAGGGACCAAGCCACTGCAGCAAAGGGGGCTCCCAGGGTGGTGGCTCCAGGGAGGAGCTTGGAGATGTCTTTGGACAGCAGCAGGCTGGATGTCGAAGGTAGGGCTAGGCAGGTCCCACCAGACCAGGACCGAAGAGGTCTGAGTGGACTTGGCGTACACAGCTGCAGGCAGGGCTCCCACATTATGGACCAACTGACATTCGGAGGTGTCGGCTGGAGTAGGAGTAGGGTGCTCTCTCAGGGTGGCAGCTCCGCTGTCCCTGGAGAAGGCTCAGCGGGAGCACAGTGGTATGGCGCTCATCCAGGGTGAGCTCAGGGAGCTCCTTTGTCCCTGGGGAAGGCTGTAGGTCTTACTGATCGCAACCAGGCAGGGAGGTGAGTATTGGTCTTGGGTCCAGAATGGGTCAGCACAACCTCTGTAATTGGAGATAGTGATGGCATCACTATGGGAACCAGTTGAGACTGTGAGGCAGGAGCTGGTTGGAACACAGTGGGGTGCTCACCCAGGGTGAGCTCAAGTAGCTCCTCTGTATCTAGAGTAGACCGTAGGACTGCTGTGGAGACCAGTTAAGACTCTGCAGCAGGAGCTGGTTTAAGCACAGTGGTGGGAGTGTATAGCTGAGGCTCCATGGTATTAGGCCCCACTACTAACTCAGCTGGAAGACGATGGGGTGCTCCCTCAGGGTGAGCTCTGGTAGCTCCTCTGGCCCTGGAGAAAGCTGTAGCACCGCTGTGAGGGACTCCACAGCAGGGGTCAGATCCAAGATCGGTGCTAAGGTGGAAGGGCAAAATGTCTCAAGCATCTTCTGATATCTGGCATTGCTGAGCTGGTTGCGCTGGCGCCGCGGAACCTCCGTTCTCTCCCTCTAATACTGCTTGCAGTTGTAAGAAGAAAGAACTGTAGAAGGACTGGTGGAGATGGTAAGGCGCTAACTGTCAGTGTCCATCAGGTAAGTACTAGCTAAAGTGGACTGTTGGAGCCTTCAATCTTTCTGACTACTTCAATTAGCTCATCAATCTCGTCACACTGGCTGTGTAGACGCAGTGTCCCCCCTCTGGTTGTCACCGATGTCCCACGCTCCCGGTGATCTCTGGGGAAGGTTTTGACGCTGATCCTGATGATATCCGATCTAAGTTTGATGCTGATCTTGGCGATCTCTGAGGTTAGCCTGTGGTGGGAACTCTGAATTAGCAACCAATGAAAAGGCTGAGGCTATGTCCTCTATTCTGCTGGTCAGCCTGGTGGTGAGTTGTACCGGTGATGAGTCATTGAAGGGGTAGGCGGCCACTTTGACTGCAGTATGTCACATCTCGAGTTCTCAATAGAACCCTCTAGCAGCTCTCCCTCGTAGGAGTGGATGTGTGTGGTAGTCTGTGCCTCGACTCTTCGCCGTAGTAGTTGTAATCGTTGAGATATCGTGGCGGGTGATCCAATCGGTACAGACGTACCACATCTTGTGGAGGCTCTTTTCTGTTAACTGGCATCCTTGGGCTCTAGTACTCACTGTTGTCCAGCTCTAAGGACCATGAACAATAAGGGTAGGGTTGTAGAGAATCGAAGGAACATGAATGTAATAAGAAACCTTAGGTGTTGGCTTAATACTGGTAGCAACCACTACAGAATGTCTGGTCAGATCAAGGATGGGGCGGATGTCCAGCTTGAGGTGGGTTTAATGGAAGATATCCACATTCACACACATCTGACCACTCATGGTTCAGATAACTGAGAATCCTATCCATTGAGAACTGACGTTAATTATGGGTCTAAAAGGAAAGAGGAGAAAGAACTTAGGCAAGAGCACTGCTATAATAGGAATAAAAATACTGTACAAGCTAGCGCAGGTAAAGTACAACAGCGCATGCTATACACTACAGCAGGCATAAGGCCTAGTCACATGGCAATAACCTACACAGGCTAGGGAACTTGTAAACATGCTAAACGTAGGTAAATGAACAGTACAAGAGTGTAGGTACATCTACATAACAAATGGCATGAGCAATTTACACAAATGACTAATGCTAAAACCGCTAACATCGCTAATAGGCATGCTAAATACCAATGCATTCTGAATGAGAACCGCTAGCGGGAGTCCGAGCTAGCTAACAAGTTCAACATAAATGGTCATTATAAACAGCAATAGGCAATATTTAGCTCTTTCTGCCTTGTTTACAGAGCTCAGGCACTTGTAGATGCACGCACAATAAAATTGACGGCAAAGGAAATGTCCATGAGATAAAAGGTAGCAGGAGGGAAAAGGGGGTTTATCTGACTTCTGCCCTGCCATGTTAGGGGTCCTTCTGAACCTCCCGTAATAGAGGCTGCTGATTGCCAAACATATATTGACTGTGTGACCTTTACCAATAAGAAACTAAATTAGTTAGGACCTTCTGAATGGGGGCAGAACTGCCTGGCAAAAAACACCAGTAGAGCGTGCTAGAACAGCTGACTGAAACTGTCCATTTTAATACCTATAATAACATAAATTAATAAATGCTATTGTGTTATAAAAAAAATGTTTTGTGTTTCTACTGTTACTTAAGACCTTCATAAACACAACCAAATTATGATTTTTGCAATATCATACAGTGCTTTTGGAAACAACCCCCTTTTTCCAAATGTTGTTACGTTACTGCCTCATTCTACAATGGAAACAATATTTGGATGTTTATAACCACCATGACTCTTACTAGAGCTGGCCACCCGGCCAAACTGAACAATTGGGGAGAAGGTCCTTGGTCAGTGAGGTGACCAAGAACCCGATGGTCACTCTGACAGAGCTTGAGAGGATCTGCAGAGAAGAATGGGACAAACTCCCCAAATACATGTGCTAAGCTTGTAGTGTTATACCCAAGAAGACTTGAGGCTGTAATTGCTGCCAAAGGTGATACTACAACAGTACTGTGTAAAGGGTCTGAATACTTATGTAAATGTAATATTTGAGTTTTTTTTTTATTTTAAATACATTTGAAAACATTTCTAAACCTGTTTTTGCTTTGTCATTATGGGGTATGGTGTGTAAATTGATGAGGGGGAAAAAGCAATGTAATAAATTTTAGCTCTAATGTAGCAATCTGGAAAAAGTGAAGGGTCTGAATAATTTCCGAATCCGCTGTAAATGAAATGTATTAATTGCACTGTCAGAATGACTGCTCATTAGCTTGAAGGGGGTCCCTCGAGGTTCAGCAGTGCTAGTGTTAGTGAAAAATCGGAGTCTCAGCGTAATACCTTTCTGGGGGAATGCCCTACAGTAAATGTAAACAAACACTTTATAGCCTCAAAGCCTACACAGCACTGCTACTGTTGGGGGAGCTGAAGGAAGCCCCCAGACATCTGGTATTGTGCCCTATTACCTAATGTAGCAAATATGGTCCCATTCCATTACCTATGTAGTGCAATAATCATGTTTACCTTATATTAGTGAAAGACTGGCTGGGGAGTGGGGATGTGAACACTGAAAGCCCACCACAACCCATTATCCTGTCTGTCTGTCTGTCCCTCTGGCCATACACAGCACTGCTATTGATACAGCAGAACTTCTACTGTTGGAGCCAGTGGCGGCTGCCACCCGGAAGGCTCCAGACCAGATGGGCGTCCTAGTCAAACCACTCATCAGTCAGATGTGCCTTGAGCAGACAGTCAGTCGCCTCTGCAGTTAAAGGAATAGTTAGACATTATGGCAATAAAAAAATCTACTTACCCTGAGTAAGATGAACTCATGGATACCATATGTATGTCTCTGTGTGCAGTTGGAATGAAGATGATGGTAGTAAAGTGAACCATTGCTAACTCTTAGTGTCGCCAAGTTTCAGTTCGGCTGGCGCCTAGCCGAATTTGGCTAGCCGAACCAAACAATTGTGCTCGCATACTCCCTTGAATGACCTTTGCTTGACAAAAGAAAAAAAATAAGCTGCAACTGCACTGTTTGTCCATTTTTGAGATGCCGTAGTCAGAATACACTTCCTCAAAATAGTCAGGATTTATCCAAGATAACTCAAGAAATCTGTTGTTACAGTATGTGCACACACTTACCCAACTGTTTTGGCATGGAAGCATGCGGATGCCTTTAGGGATGTGTTTCTCACCTTTCATGAACGATTCAATACATCTAGATTAGGGATGCGCCGAAATGACATTTTTGGCTGATATCGGTATCCCTAACGTTACCAATAAACTTATCCAAACAAGTCAATCAACGTTTATAATCAAACAATAGGTACCCTAATACGCAAATAAACAATAAAATTTAAGGCGGAGAATCGTTATTGTCTTTACCGGAGAAAAATACCAAAGAACGTGCTCTCATTCACGCACTTGGAAGCACTACAGCCAAAATGGGAGCCACCTAGAAAAATGACAATTTCTGGCTCATTTTTCCAAAAACCAGCCCGAAACTCTTTCTAAAGACTGTTGACATCTAGTGGAAGCACTAGGAACTGCAATCGGGCACGTTTTTGCCCTATTATAAAAGCCATTGAAATCAGTGGTAGGATTTTTTTTTTGGGGGGGGTGGTTTGTCCTTGGGGTTTCGCCTGCCATTTCAGTTCTGTTATACTCACAGACATTATTTTAACAGTTTTAGAAACTTTAAAGTGTTTTCTATCCAAATCTATGCATATCCTAGCTTCTGGGCCTGAGTAGCAGGCAGTTTACTTTGGGCATGCTTTTCATCCGGACGTCAAAATACCTGCCCCTATCCCAAAGAAGTTAAAGCAGAACTACCAAAACTATTTCTTACGGTGACCCTGAACCCTAATCAGTAGTTGGATCTGAGTTGTGTCCACTCCGGTAGGCTACACAACTCTGAGGAAAACTATTTTATAGAGCACATTTGGTAACAATGACCCAGGAAATTACATTTGTCACTCAACCAATAAAGCCAATGATTTGACATTGCAAAAGCCATTTTACAAGCATCTGAATGCTGACGGTGCCAGATGTACGAATAGCCAATTAGAAGAACAGGGACAGGCCTACCGCTCGTTGGCGTGAACACCTTTTTCTCTCTCCCGCACTGTTTTTCAGATTTTCTTTTCACTCACCACACCCCTCATCTCCTCCACAGGACATTTTTCATTGCAGATACTAGATTCGTTTCCATAGAATCCACACTAAACATAACACTACTCTTTTCCCACAGGCAGGTCAATCCCTCAAAAGATGGTTCGGGGCATCAGAGCTGCGAGGTGGAAGACTTTTGGTACGAGCCAAGCGAGGAAGAGGAAGCTCTGTACGGCACATCACCCCCCTACACCCCCCGGCAGATGAAACGCATGTCGGGGAAACACCAGAAGAACAGCCAGGCCAGGTCGGCTGGACGCTCCCCCGTCGAACACTCTCCTAACAAGAGTAAGTTGGGGGATAAGATGGAGGCAGTGGTCACAGAGTCCGAGGTAGAGGGGACAGGGGTATCGTGTGATAAACATGTTATGCAAACACCATAGAAACAGTCAGGGCAGGTCGTCTGACGCTCCCCTACTGGAAGGTCTCCTAACAAGGGTGACAGATAAACATTAACCCAATCTACCTGTTAAGGACAATTTATACCCTACGTAGACGGACCCTGCAGAGTGCAGTGTTGTTTTGTCACAAAAGAAGCGGGTCCTTGTAGTGCGCTCCGACATTCAACATACTCCTGTGCCACATGAACATTGTAACGCGGTGTGTTATTCATTGAGTAGCTGTGGGGACATGGTTGTGTAGGCAATGAAGCTTGCTTGGTTCCTTGATCTATAGGCTATGCATCAAAGTAGTCTCTTGCATTGATAAGCAAATGTAATCTCAGCTACTATTCAAATAACAATGTAACTTCATTAGAATAACTAGTGATTCCAGGCTATTTGTAAAAACCGCTGCGAGATGTGCTTCTTCTCCGCGACCAAAACATTGCATTCTACTTTTAGCTGATATGGTAACTAATACATTCAAGCAGCATATTAAACTGGGATAATGTTGTTGGTTACACTGGCAAATAAAGACTATTTGCCAAGCCATTTTATTTACAGTTAAAGTCGGAAGTTTACATGCACCTTAGCCAAATACATTTAAACTCAGTTTTTCACAATTCCTGACATTTAATCCTAGTAAAAATGCCATGTCTTAGGTCAGTTAGGATCACCACTTTATTTTAAGAATGTGAAATGTCAGAAGAATAGTAGAGAATGATTTATTTCAGCTTTTATTTATTTCTTCCCATTCCCAGTGGGTCAGAAGTTTACATACACTCAATTAGTACTTGGTAGCATTGCCTTTAAATTGTTGAACTTGGGTCAAACGTTTCAGGTAGCCTTCCACAAGCTTCCCACAATAAGTTGGGTGAATTTTGGCCCATTCCTCCTGACAGAGCTGGTGTAACTGAGTCAGGTTTGTAGGCCTCCTTGCTCGCACACGCCTTTTCAGTTCTGCCCACACATTTTCTATAGGGTTGAGGTCAGGGCTTTGTGATGGCGACTCCAATACCTTGACTTTGTTGTCCTTAAGCGATTTGGCCACAACTTTGGAAGTATGCTTGGGGTCAATGTCCATTTGGAAGACCCATTTGCAACCAAGCTTTAACTTCCTGACTGAGATATATATATATATATATATATACTGCTCAAAAAAATAAAGGGAACACTTAAACAACACAATGTAACTCCAAGTCAACTTAGGAAGCAACACTGATTGACAATAAATTTCAAATGCTGTTGTGCAAATGGAATAGACAACAGGTGGAAATTATAGGCAATTAGCAAGACACCCCCAATAAAGGAGTGGTTCTGCAGGTGGTGACCACAGACCACTTCTCAGTTCCTATGCTTCTTGGCTGATGTTTTGGTCACTTTTGAATGCTGGCGGTGCTTTCACTCTAGTGGTAGCATGAGACGGAGTCTACAACCCACACAAGTGGCTCAGGTAGTGCAGCTCATCCAGGATGGCACATCAATGCGAGCTGTGGCAAGAAGGTTTGCTGTGTCTGTCAGCGTAGTGTCCAGAGCATGGAGGTGCTACCAGGAGACAGGCCAGTACATCAGGAGACGTGGAGGAGGCCGTAGGAGGGCAACAACCCAGCAGCAGGACCGCTACCTCCGCCTTTGTGCAAGGAGGAGCAGGAGGAGCACTGCCAGAGCCCTGCAAAATGACCTCCAGCAGGCCACAAATGTGCATGTGTGCTCAAACGGTCAGAAACAGACTCCATGAGGGTGGTATGAGGGCCCGACGTCCAGAGGTGGGGGTTGTGCTTACAGCCCAACACCGTGCAGGACGTTTGGCATTTGCCAGAGAACACCAAGATTGGCAAATTCGCCACTGGCACCCTGTGCTCTTCACAGATGAAAGCAGGTTCACATTGAGCACGTGACAGAGTCTGGAGACTCCGTGGAGAACGTTCTGCTGCCTGCAACATCCTCCAGCATGACCGGTTTGGCGGTGGGTCAGTCATGGTGTGGGGTGGCATTTCTTTGGGGGGCCTCACAGCCCTCCATGTGCTCGCCAGAGGTAGCCTGACTGCCATTAGGTACCGAGATGAGATCCTCAGACCCCTTGTGAGACCATATGCTGGTGCAGTTGGCCCAGGGTTCCTCCTAATGCAAGACAATGCTAGACCTCATGTGGCTGGAGTGTGTCAGCAGTTCCTGCAAGAGGAAGGCATTGATGCTATGGACTGGCCCGCCCGTTCCCCAGACCTGAATCCAATTGAGCACATCTGGGACATCATGTCTCGCTCCATCCACCAACGCCACATTGCACCACAGACTGTCCAGGAGTTGGCGGATGCTTTAGTCCAGGTCTGGGAGGAGATCCCTCAGGAGACCATCCGCCACCTCATCAGGAGCATGCCCAGGCGTTGTAGGGAGGTCATACAGGCACGTGGAGGCCACACACACTAATGAGCCTCATTTTGACTTGTTTTAAGGACATTACATCAAAATTGGATCAGCCTGTAGTGTGGTTTTCCACTTTAATTTTGAGTGTGACTCCAAATCCAGACCTCCATGGGTTGATAAATTGGATTTCCAATGATTATTTTTGTGTGATTTTGTTGTGAGCACATTCAAAATTATTTAATAAGATTACTTCATTCATTCAGATCTAGGATGTGTTATTTTAGTGTTCCCTTTGTTTTTTTGAGCAGTGTATATCCACATAATTTTCCTGCCTCATGATGCCGTCTCTTTTGTGAAGTGCACCAGTCCCTCCTGCAGCAAAGCACCTGCACAACATGATGCTGCCACCCCCGTGCTTCACGGTTGGGATGGCGTTCTTCGGCTTGCAAGCCTCCCCCTTTTTCCTCCAAACATAACAATGGTCATTATGGCCAAACAGTTCTATTTTTGTTCCATCAGACCAGAAGACATTTCTCCAAAAAGTACAATCTTTGTCCCCATGTGAAGTTGCAAACCGTAGTCTGGCTTTCTAATGGCGGTTTTGGAGCAGCTTCTTCCTTGCTGAGCGGCCTTTCAGGTTATGTCGACCATAGGACTCGTTTTACTGTGGATATAGATACTTTTGTACCCGTTCCCTCCAGCATCTTCACAATGTCCTTTGCTGCTTTTCTGGGGTTGATTTGCACTTTACGCACCAAAGTACGTTCATCTCTAGAAGACAGAACGTGTCTCCTTCCTGAGTGGTATGACGGCTGCGTGGTCCCATGGTGTTTATACTTGCGTACTATTGTTTGTACAGATGAGTGGTACCTTCAGGCGTTTGGAAATTGCTCCCAATGATGAAGCAGACTTGTGGAGGTCTACAATGTTTTTTCTGAGGTCTTGGCTGATTTCTTTAGATTTTCCCATGATGTCAAGCCAGGAGGCACTGAGTTTGAAGGTAGGCCTTGAAAATACATCCACAGGTACACCTCCAATTGACTCAAATGATGTCAATTAGTTTATTAAAGCTTCTAAAGCCATGACACCATTTTCTGGAATTTTACAAGCTGTTTAAAGGTACAGTAAACTTAGTGTATGTAAACTTATGACCTACTGGAATTGTGATACAGTGAAATAATCTGTCGGTAAACAATTGTTGGAAAAATGTATTGTCATCCACTAAGTAATGTCCTAACCGACTTGCCAAAACTATAGTTAACAAGAAATTTGTGGAGTGGTTGAAAAATGAGTTTTAATGACTCCAACCTAAGTAATTTTTTATTTGTATTTTTTTTTATGTCTTTTTTTATTTTTTTTGACACCTTTATTTAACTAGGCAAGTCAGTTAAGAACACATTCTTATTTTCAATGACGGTGGTTTAACTGCCTTGTTCAGGGGCCGAACGACAGATTTTTTTTACCTTGTCAGCTTGGGGATTCAATCATGCAACCTTACGGTTAACTAGTCCAAAGCTCTAACCACCTCCTTTACATTACACTCCACGAGGATCCTGCCTGTTACGCAAATGCAGTAAGAAGCCATGGTAAGTTTCTAGCTAGAATTAAACTTCTCTTATAAAAAACAATCAATCATAATCACTAGTTAACTACATATGGTTGATGATATTACTAGTTTATCTAGCCTGTCCTGCATTCCATATAATCGCTTAGGTACACGTTGCTCCAACCATAAACATCAATGCCTTCCTTAAAATCAATACACAAGTGTATATATTTTTAAACCTGCATATTTAGTTAATATTGCCTGCTAACATGAATTTCTTTTAACTAGGGAAAATGTGTCGCTTCTCTTGCAAACCTAGTCGGGCTATATGCAGCATTTTGGGCCGCCTGGCTCGTTGCGAACTGTGAAGACCATTTCTTCCTAACAAAGACAGCCGACTTCGCCAAACGGGGGATGATTTAACAAAAGCACATTTGTGAAAAAAACACAATCATTGCACGACTGTACCTAACCATAAACATCAATGCCTTTCTTAAAATCAATATACAGAAGTATATATTTTTAAACCTGCATATTTAGCTAAAAGAAATCCAGGTTAGCAGGCAATATTAACCAGGTGAAATTGTCATTTTGCGTTCATTGCACGCAGAGTCAGGGTATATGCAACATTTTGGGCTGCCTGGCTCGTTGCGAACTAATTTGCCAGAATTTTACGTAATTATGACATAACATTGAAGGTTGTGCAATGTAACAGGAATATTTAGACTTAGGGATGCCACCCGTTAGATAAAATACAGAACGGTTCCGTATTTCACTGACAGGAAAAACATTTTGTTTCGAGATGATAGTTTCCGGATTCGACCATATTAATGACCTAAGGCTCGTATTTGTGTGTTATGTTATAATTAAGTCTATTTGATAGAGCAGTCTGACTGAGCGGTGGTAGGCACCAGCTGGCTCGTAAGCATTCATTCATACAGCACTTTTGTGCGTTTGCCAGCAGCCCTTCGCAATGCATTGCGCTGTTTATGACTTCAAGCCGGTCAACTCCCAAGATTAGGCTGGTGTAACCGATGTGAAATGGCTAGCTAGTAAGCTGGGTGCGCGCTAATAGCGTTTCAAACGTCACTCGCTCTGAGACTTGGAGTAGTTTTTCCCCTTGCTCTGCAAGAGTAACGCTGCTTCGAGGGTGGCTGTTGTCGATGTGTTCCTGGTTTGAGCCCAGGTAGGAGCGAGGAGAGGGACGGAAGCTATACTGTTACACTGGCAATACTAAAGTGCCTATAAGAACATCCAATAGTCAAAGGTATATGAAATACAAATGGTATAGAGAGAAATAGTCCTATAATTCCTATAATAACTACAACCTAAAACTTCTTACCTGAGAATATTGAAGACTCATGTTAAAAGGAACCACCAGCTTTCATATGTTCTCATGTTCTGAGCAAGGAACTTAAACGTTAGCTTTTTTACATGGCACATATCGCACTTTTTCTTTCTTCTCCAACACTTAGTTTTTGCATTATTTAAACCAAATTGAACATGTTTCATTATTTATTTGAGGCTAAATTGAATTTATTGATGTATTATATTAAGTTAAAATATGTGTTCAGTATTGTTGTAATTGTCATTATTATAAATAAATAATTAATCGGTACCGACTTTTTTGGGCCATCCAATAATCGGTATCGGCATTGAAAAATCATAATCGGTCGACCTCTAATGTGAACTTCCGACTTCAACTGTGATTTATATATCT
Organism: Salmo trutta; assembly: GCF_901001165.1. NCBI lineage: Eukaryota > Metazoa > Chordata > Actinopteri > Salmoniformes > Salmonidae > Salmo > Salmo trutta. The sequence goes on along the minus strand of NC_042966.1, from coordinate 31,919,373 downwards.
GCTTATTTCACATGGGGAGATGTGGGAAGCTAAAAGGCAAGCTTGCTTGCTGCTAGCGGGGTAGCCTACAGCCAACTGGCAGGCACAGAACGAGGCAATGTAAAACAAACCTAAACTTTCATTACATGTAGCTATTATTCAAATATGCAGTTGGTTTTCATTGAAATTAGCTAACAGTGGTGACGTTTTTAAGGTGATTCTTCTTTGCTTTACCACATGGAAGACGACAAGAAGGAACTATCGGCCCCTTGTGTATGTTGCTATTTTTTTGTCTAGGAACACATGGACCGGCAAGGGTAACATGTTACGAAAGGTGCACGTTGCTCCAAAAAAATCTCACTCAACTCAAAAGCATGCACATAGATCGAAATATGTAACTGTAAAGAATATTTGTTGGTATGTGGTGTGTAATGAGGAGCAACCAGACGCTACACTTGACACATTTATGACATTTCTTATTCCACTTACTAATAAGAAAATGACCGTAAAAACTGTTATATAAACATTATATGAAGCATGCTAGTAAAAAGCTTTGGAGCACCTTAAATGAAAGTTTGGGCAAAAAAGCAAACTCCGTTCCATCATTCATTGAATCAGATGGCTCATTCATCACAAAACCCACTGATATTGCCAAGATTAGGTAACAGGTATGACATGCCAGCAACCAACACTGACAATACACATCAAAGTATTTCTGAGCAAATTATGAAAGACATTCACTGTGATTTTGTAGAGGTGATTTTCTTTTTATATATATATATATATATATAATTATTATTATAAAAAAAAATTTTTTTTATCTACAATGACAAGTCACCGGGGTCTGACAACTTGGATGGAAAATTACAGAGGATAATAGCGGACAATTTTGCCACTCCTATTTGCCTTCAGTCTAAGCCTACTAGAAAGTGTGTGCCCTCAGGCCTGGAGGGAAGCATAAGTAATTCACCTACCTAAGTATAGTAAAGCCACCTTTACTGGCTCAAATAGCCAACCAATCAGCCTGTTACCAACCCTTTTAGTAAACTTTTGGGAGAAATGTGTGGGTTGACCAGATACATTTGCTATTTTACTGTATACAAATTGACAAGACTTTCAGCATGCTTCTAGGGAAGGACATTCAACAAACACAGCACTTACACAAATGACTGATTGGCTGTGAGAAATTGATGATAAAAAGATTGTGGGATCTGTTTTGTTAGACTTCAGTGTCGCTTTTGACATTGATCATAGTCTGCTGCTGGAAAAATAAATGTGGACAAATAAATAATGGAAGCCTCAAACATAATCCATTTAGAATCAGGAATTCCCCAGGGCAGCTGTCTAGGCCCTTTAAAAAAAATGTTAAACTAATGACATGCCAATGGCCTTGAGTAAAGTCAGTGTGTATGCTTAGGACTCAACACTATACACATCAGCTAGTACATCGAGTGAAATCACTGGGACACTTAATAAAGAGCTGCTGTTTCAGAATGGGTGGCAAGAAATAAGTTAGTCCTAAATATTTCAAACGAAATGCATTGGGCGGCAGGTAGCTTAGTTGTTAGAGCGTTGGGCCAGTAACCGGAAGGTTGCTGGATTGAATCCCCGAGCTGACAATCTGTTGTTCTGCCCCTCAGCAAGGCAGTTAACCCACTGTTCCCCGAGTGCCGTGGATGTCGATTATGGCAGCTCCCCTTACCTCTCTGATTCAGAGGGGTTGGGTTAACCTGTTGAGGACAGACGTTCCGCTAGCGGAACCCCTAGCCAACAGCCAATGACATTGCACGGCGCAAAATACAAAACCAACTAAAATACCACAATTCAATTTTCTCAAACAATCAACTATTTTACACCATTTTAAAGATGAGACTCGTTAATCTAACCACATTGTCCGATTTCAAAAAGGCTTTACAGTGAGAGCAAAACATTAGATTATGTTAGGAGAGTACATAGACACATAATTACACAGCCATTTTCCAAGCAAGCATATATGTCACACAAACCCAAACCACAGCTAAATGCAGCACTAACCTTTGATGATCTTCATCAGATGACACTCCTAGGACATTGTTATACAATACATGCATGTTTTGTTCAATCAAGTTCATATTTATATCAAAAACCAGCTTTTTACATTAGCATGTGATGTTCAGATCTAGCATACCCACCGAAAACTTCCGGTGAATTTACTAAATTACTCATGATAAACGTTGACAAAATACATAACATTTATTTTAAGAATTATAGATACAGAACTCATTTCGTGACAAAAAAAATCAAAATATTCCATTACCGTACTTAGAAGCATGTCAAACGCTGTTTAAAATCAATTTTTCATGCAATTTTTCTCGTAAAATAGCGATAATATTCCAACCGGGCAATGTTGTATTCATTCAAAGGCTGAAAGAAAAAAATGGAGTAGTCTCGTGACCGCGCATCTCCAGTCTCACTGTCCCCAGGCTGACCACTCACAAACAGAGCTGCTGTACTTTGCCCAGAGACAGCAGACACCCCATTCCACTTTCTGGCGGCTTTAGAGAACCAACGGAAGCCTTAGAAAGTGTCACGTTACAGCACAGATGCTGATAGAGATGCAACAGAAGGACAACAAATTGTCAGACAGGGCACTTCCTGTATGGAATCTTCTCAGGTTTTGGCCTGCCATATGAGTTCTGTTATACTCACAGACACCATTCAAACAGTTTTAGAAACTTTTGAGTTTTCTATCCAAATCTTCTAATTATATGCGTATTCTAGTTTCTGGGCAGGAGTAGTAACCAGATTAAATCGGGTATCCGGCCGTGAAAATACTGCCCCCATCCCAAAGAAGTTAAATGCGGAAGACATTTCAGTTGGATACATTCAGTTGGACAACTGACTAGGTATCCCCCTTTCCCCATTGTATTTGGTACACATCATTCATTAAATCTTGTAATAAATAATGTGGAAATTGAGCAAGTTGAGTTGACTAAACTGCTTGGAGCAACCCTGGATTGATTACTGTCATGGTCAAAACATGTTGATATAACAGTAGCTAAGATGGGGAGAAGTCTGTCAATAATAAAGCACTGCTCTGCCTTTTTAACAACTACCAACAAGCAGGGATGCAAACTAGTCACCTTTCGCCGTTTTGAATCCAAAATAGGTGACCTACGTGATCCGTGTAGATCCGATGAGAAGTTTGAGGGGGCGGTTGCGCTTTGATCACTACTGGCTGTAAGCAAATGACTGAATAGCGTTATGAGCAATACTGGCAGTATCCAAGGCTAAGCCTATCATTCACATAACAGAATGCAGCACGCATCTGAAGAGAGGAGGCAACCAATTTGCTTGTTACAGCATCAGCGGGCGCTCTGGAATGACAGTGGGAGATTGGAAAGGCAGTTTGCCAGTTACAGCAGCGCATCCCCTGAACGATAACTAAGAGGTAGATGTGAAGTCTGACCACAGAGACGGGGGTGAGAAGGTTATGAAGCGTACTTCATGAGCTGTAACTGAAAAACAAAGTATTGTTATCAACTATCTTGCTAGCTGGATCGAATTCTCAGTTAGCTAGCCAGAGAAATGTTGAGCAACATTAGCCAACTTAATTGATCAAATAGTTGAGTTTATGGTGTGAAAATTAGCTGGCTAATTAAATCAGACAGCTAACGTTACAACATCAAATGAGCTAACATTAGTAGCCGAACCAATTCGCTATAGTAATAACATACCCCATAAGACATGCCACCAGAGGTCTGTTTAAACTACTAGCACACAGCTCAGACACCCATGCATACCCCATAAGACATGCCACCAGAGGTCTGTTTAAACTACTAGCACACAGCTCAGACACCCATGCATACCCCATAAGACATGCCACCAGAGGTCTGTTTAAACTACTAGCACACAGCTCAGACACCCATGCATACCCCATAAGACATGCCACCAGAGGTCTGTTTAAACTACTAGCACACAGCTCAGACACCCATGCATACCCCATAAGACATGCCACCAGAGGTCTGTTTAAACTACTAGCACACAGCTCAGACACCCATGCATACCCCATAAGACATGCCACCAAAGGTCTCTTCACAGTCCCCAAGTCAAGAACGGACTTTGGGAAGCGCACAGTAATATGTAGAACCATGGCTACATGGAACTAACTCTATTCCTTGGCAGCAGCTAATGGGGATCCTTAATAAATACAAACCAACATAGTGGCTGGTGTTTGGAATGAGCAAGTAGCAGTGAGTAAAGTAACCACAGCATGTATATTTTCTTGATGGGTAAAGGTTCTGTTATTGTATTGGTTAGAATAAGTATAGATTTTTCCTCTCTTTCTGTATCTCAGTAGACAATCAGCCAGCCCCCTGCAGTCCATCCCAGCCCCAGAGAGAGAGAGAGCCTAACCCCTACAGGCCTAGAGAGGGGGCTGAGCGAGACCGAGAGAAGGACCCCCCAGAGGCTGAGCAACATAACTACAAGTTGGGTAAGAAACAGACTGACCCTTCTGAGGGGATCCAATTAAACGTAAACATGCAAGTAAACAAAGCAACCGAGGAGCAACAACACAACTATAAGCAGGGTCAAAAACAACGCGCCACCCTGCGTTCCAGCGAGAGAGACCACAAGAAGACATTTGAAGGTTCCTTCATGCTGGACCCGCTCTCCAAGACCTCCAACCCCTTCAGTGGAGGCTCATCCCTCAACATGGACCCCAGGAAACCCTACCTGTCGCTGGGGTGCGGCAGCGGCAAGCTCCCCGTCACTATCCCCCACCCCATGGCCCACCGCACCCATCGCCAGACCTCAAGAACAGACTGCCCTGCAGATAGACTCAAGTTCTTTGAGACGCTGAGGTTGTTATTGAAGCTAACATCCATGTCGTCCAAGAAGAAGGAGAAGGAGCAGCGCGGTCTGGAGAACTCAGCCTTCATGGGCCAGAACAACGAGGTAGCTATGGATTGATTTATGAATTGATTGATTAATGCTATCTTCTGGTGATGTATAATGGTATATCGTGTATTGCACTTTTGTGTCCTGACTCTCTCTCTCATCACTTACTCCCTCCATCTCTCCAGGTGGTGTGGCTGGAGCTCCAGGCGTGGCATGCGAGACGCTCTGTCAACGACCAGGATCTGTTCCTGTTCACTGCTCGACAAGCAATCCCAGACATCATCAACAAGGTGCTCCACTTCAAGGTCAATTACCACAGCCTGAGCCCCAGCACCGTGGGCCTAGGACAACTGACCCTGGGGGTGGGTGTAGGACGACCAGGTAAGGGTGGATCAGGGGCATCTCCCGGCCAGGGAGCCCAGAGGACTCTAGTGTTAACAGAGCCAGGCTTAGGAGGCCCAGGCCAGGGTCCCAAACAGAGGACTCCAACCCAGGCCTCAGAGACTGTTTCTGGGGAGGAGAGGGACTCTAACCAGCCTGCTGCTGTTGGAGCTCCAGAGACTAACCAAAATCACTTTGCTTCAGTCGACCCATGGGGCTTCAGCGCCTGCCCCTCCTCGGCGGTTGACGCAGCGGCGCCCCTGGGCTCCGGGGCGGGGTGCAGGGAGCACCTCCAGCGCCAGCGGCTGGCCTTCGAGCAGGTTAAACAGGTGATGGAGCTGCTGGAGTCGGTGGAGGCTTTGTACCCGTCCCTGCAGACCCTCCAGAAGGACTATGAGAAGTACGCAGCCAGGGACTTCCAGGGCAGGGTGCAGGCACTTTGTCTCTGGCTCAATATCACACAGGTAAGGACCGGATTGATTGATTGATTGAGAGGTTTTACACACGTTCAAAATAACAGGTGAGGGGCGGTAGAGTGACAGAATGCATAGAAAAGCGCAGTAAGCACTCACAGTAAGCTTTATAAATATATCACCTTTGGGGTCAGCAAAAAAGCAGACATTCCCTATTTTGTGACAACTGCTGATGTAAAATGAGCTTTAAAAGTACATTCAAAGAAATAACAGGAGCTATACAGTAGTAGAGATTAGGGTTGCACATTTTGTGGAATATTCAGAGGTGGAAACTTTCCGTGGGTATATATGGGAATTAACGGAAATATATGCAAATTAATATTAATACCATTTAAATGTAGATCGTTTTTTTGCATTGGATATATTTACCATGTATGGAGACAGAAACATAATCCTTTTACCTTATCAGAAGTAGACATAATTGCAAATGATTAAATCCTTCCAATAGAAAAAAAACTACTTAGTTACGAATTGACATTTTAATTAAATGAGTTGACTTGGGATGGGATGATTTCATTGAACAACAAAAGTGAATATTGAATGATCCCCAATGATCCATTGCATCTCCTAAAACCGTTCTCAATATAAATCTGTAAAATGATAGTCTAGAAAATAAAGCTTTGGTTGTCTTCCTCTCAGGCTTCAATGTCTTCTCCCTGGACCTCCTCGATGTCCACCTCTTGAAAGTCAGACTGAGGCCTCATCTTCACTGTCACTTCCCAACCTTGTTGAGGATGGCTTGTTGTCAGGCTCAAAAAGCCTCAAATTTGTCCAGATGGCCAACAATTTTTCAGCACTTGTTTTGGTCAGCCTGTTGTGTGTGTGTTCCCAAACAAGGACCAGTTGATGCTCTGAGGCGGCTGATGTTGTTGGGATTTGGAGGATGATGGAGGCAACAGGGGAAAGAGCCTCAGATCCACAAAGTCCCTTCCACCAGGTGGCTGATGAGGTTGGCATGACTGCCATATTGTATCTCCATCCCAAAGCCCTTGCTTGGAAGTGTACTTCGCCAGATTGCCAAGGTGGCGAGACACGGTAGTGATGACACCATAGGCCTTGTTGATCTCTGCACCAGACAGGATGCTCTTGCCAGCATACTTGGTGTCCAACATGTACGCTGCGGTGTGTATGGGCTTCAGGCAGAAGGATTCACGCTTTTTGATGCATTTCAGAACTGCACTTTCCTCTGCTTGGAGCAACAGTGAAGTGGGCAGGGCAGTATGGATTTCTTCTCTTACATCTGCAAGCAGAGTCTGAACATCAGACAGGATGGCATTGTCTCCCTCAATCCGTGCAATGACTACTGCTATAGTTTTCAGGCTGCTTACCACTCTCTCCCAAAATGCATCATCCAGGAGGATCCTCTTGATGGGGCTGTCCATATCGGCAGACTGTGATATGGCCATTCCTTGGAGAGACTCCTTCCCCTCCAGGAGACTGTCAAAGATGATAAAACCACTCCAAGGGTTGTTACTGTGCAGCTTCAATGTGGTGCTCTTATTTTTTTCACTTTGCTTGGTGAGGTAGATTGCTGCTATAACTTGATGACCCTTCACATACCTAACCATTTCCTTGGCTCTCTTGTAGAGTGTATCCATTGTTTTCATTGCCATGATGTCCTTGAGGAGCAGATTCAATGCATGAGCATCACAGCCAATGGGTGTGATGTGAGGGTAGGACTCCTCCACTTTAGACCAAGCAGCCTTCATGTTCGCAGCATTCTGTCACCAGTGCAAATACCTTCTGTAGTCCAAGGTCATTGATGACTGCCTTCAGCTCATCTGCAGTGTAGAGACCTGTGTGTCTGTTGTCCCTTGTGTCTGTGCTCTTGTAGAATACTGGCTGTGTGGTGATGTAGTTAATTATTCCTTGCACACGAACATTCGACCACCCATCAGAGATGATTGCAATACAGTCTGCTTGCGCTATAATTTGCTTGACCTTCACTTGAACTCTGTTGAACTCTGCATCCAGCAAATGAGTAGATAAATCATTTCTGGTTGGATGGGTGTATGCTGGGTGAAGAACATTCCGAAATCCCTTCCAATACACATTGCCTGTGAGCATCAGAGGTGAACCAGTTGCATACACAGCTCGAGCAAGACATTCATCAGCATTTCTCTCACTACGTTCCTCCATTGAGTCAATAAACTTCTGATTCCAGGAGGACCATGAGCTGTTGATATCGATAAGGTGTCTGATTCATCATTTTCACCTCGAATAGAAGTAGAGGGACTTTTGTCAGGTTGCTTGTTGGCCAGATGATTATGGAATCTTTGTTGCATTCTTCACATATGATTTGGTAGTCCTTGCAAATGTACACAGCTTTTCCTTCTACATTAGCTACAGTGAAATGTCTCCACACATCAGATAGTGCCGTGGCATTTTCCTGTAAAGATTATAATTAAACATTTAAAAACAGATAAATAGTTAAGCCGTTAGATTAAACAACTCCTTTGTAAGATAAATGTTTTAAAATGAAACGGGTGAATTAACACTCAGTTAGCAGGCTCAAGCAAGCTAAAACCCACATGGTAGCAAAAACTAACTAGCAGAAAGTTAGAAATGATTTAAACACTTTGCTGTATGCTGCTATTTACTAGTTAACACAAAATAATGTATGCCATATAAAATATATTCACCCCACCCAGTATTGTAATCAAAACTTACCAGAAAGCATGTAGTCCTTGGCTCAGACAGTGTAGTAGTGTGGGCTCAATAGCATCTCATGAGTGTGCAAGATCTTGAGAATCAACTGTACATGTGACGGAAGAGTGCACTGTGCATGCAGAGGGTTGCAATACCATTGAATTGGGGATAGTTTAACCAAAATATGCCACAAGACCTAGAAGTGCCTTGTGTATCCCGCAATTGGTGAATTTAAGCAGAATTCCCGGGCTTAACTTCCCAAGGAAAATTTCTGTAAATTTCCCGGAAAGTTTCCGACCCTTTGCAACTGTAGTAGAGATCCAATGCATGGAGAAATGATGTCCTCTCACTAGCAAAACAATGAACTATGTTCTGTGTTCCTGGCTGGCTGGCTTAATTGGTAGTACACTGCGATTGCAACACTAGGATCCTGCTGGGCCAACCAATACGAAAATGTAACCATTACGAGTACTGTAAGTCCCTTTGTATGAAAGCATCTACAAAATGGCATATATTTGTTATTATATTTTCACTTAGGATCTGAACCAGAAACTTCGTGTTATGGCGACTGTCCTTGGCCTCAGGGACCTTTCCCGTATCGGCTGGCCCGTCTTCGAGATCCCCTCGCCACGCTGTTCCCGTGGCAACGACGAGGAAGACGAGGATGAAGAAGACGAGAATGACTCCACGGCAACCTTCACTGCCGGTGACAGCGACGGAGAGGACAGAGACCTAGTGGGGGAGGAGGGGGAAACTGGTGAGCCCAGAGGGGGTGAAACGACAGCTGAGCTGGGAGAAGGTGAACTCTCCCCCTGTTTGACTCCTAAATTCGCTCGGTTACTACTATCTGAGGATGGGACAGGGACTATGGAGGTTGTATCGGGGGGCACAGGGACAGCAGGGAGGAACTGCCCTACAGCCATCTTCAGACCCTTCGTAGATAAGGCCTTGAAACAGATGGGGCTGAGGAAACTGATCCTGAGACTACACAAGCTGATGGATCCCTCCCTCCAGAGGTCCCGGGCAGCCCTGCTCAGCCACATGCCTGCACAGGAGGTAAGAGAGTGCTGTCATATGGTTTTATATAGGAGAAGGTTACATATGAACATCCAATGTCTTTGAGCAGGTGATGTATTTCAAATGATAAAAAGGAAATTAGAGGGAGAGATTCTGCACATTGTACTTGATGTTCCTATGTCTGTGTTTCTCAAACTGTCCCGTTGACCCCAAAGGGTGCACGTTTTGCCCTAGCACTGCACAGCTGACTCAAATAAATAACAGACTTTCAAAAAATCTGCGTTTTTAAACTATTTCATCTGCATTTTATATTGAAAGTCATGTTGTTTTTTTTTTTGCTTCAATAGAACGATCAGGGATCAGCAATTGTAGTTTTCTTTCACAGAAAATACCGTGGCACATCCCATTCAGCAGAAAATACCTTGGCGCATCCCATTCAGCAGAAAATACCTTGGCGCATCCCATTCAGCAGAAAATACCTTGGCGCATCCCATTCAGCAGAAAATACCGTGGCGCATCCCATTCAGCAGAAAATACCGTGGCGCTTCCCATTCAGCAGAAAATACCTTGGCGCATCCCATTCAGCAGAAAATACCTTGGCGCATCCCATTCAGCAGAAAACATCCGATGACAACAGAAATGCAACGCTATTTGGCTAGCAGCCACAAGTAAATGGGCTTAGAATGAAAAAGCAAGGTATTTTTTTACGGAAACGATGCATGGCCATCCTATGTCTGTGTATCATTGAAAGAATGTAGCCAGCTACATTTCCTGATGTTTTTCTTGAGGTTAATCTGGTATTTTACCAGAGAACTAGGCTGGCCACACTGAAAAGTACAGGAGAAAGTAGCTACACATCAGTCAGAGCTCTGTCTGCTGATAGAATGCCTGATCATGAATTCTCATCTGAGTGAAGTGCAACTGAAGCACAGAATTAGTCTGATGCTGAGCATAAATTACAATGAGAAGCATTTTAAATCTGCTTTTACAAAACGCAGCAAGATATTTCTTATGCGTTTTTATCTTTTTTTGTTGTGAGAAATGCAGAATTCCTTTTTTTTCATGACAAGCGCTGTCCTATGTGGTTAATTGTTGACATGACAACTTCCACTATGTTTTGAGATCCGCTGAAGACCTGAGTGGTCGAAAGGTTGTCCACGAGAGCTGAGATTGCAGTGTGTCTAGTCTATCTCAACTGTCCAATATGGCAGGGGTTTTCAAACCAATCCGCTGAGTCCACAGCCATTCCATGTATTTGATCTATTCCAGAGCTAGCACACTTGAATCAACTTAACAAATCATCAAGCCCTTGATAAGGTGAATCATGTTAGCTAGTTAAAGGCTACGACAATATTGTGAAATGTCTGGGGGTCCCCTTGCAGAGGTTTGAAAACCCCTTTCACACTCATGCCCAACCAAACCATACAGTGCAGGCTCAGATATTTTGTTTTCACAATGTCTTTTTCATCACGGTTCCAGCAACTACGGTGGATGCATAACTAGTCCAGCCCAGTTCAGCTAAGCTTGCTTTGGCTCTGTTTTTGGATAGTGTGTTCGCAGAGCTGCACTGTGGCCATTGTGAGGTTGCAAAATGAGAGGGAACTGCTTGTACTTGATACATGTTATGCACCTTGAAAATAACCATCATGAATTGGATTGTACAGGCCTATATGCATTTTAATCATGAATCCCTGGTGGATTTTTAATTGGGCTTAATGGAGCTTGTTCATGTTTGCTTTCTGTCAAATTGAAAGCTAGTCACATTTTGGCAAAGCAAATGTGAATGCAAATCATTATATTTTTTTCTTCACAAATGAACCTCATTCATATATAATGAGTTAAATTGATTTCCAACTTAGCTGCCACTGTACTGCAGGGTGCTTTGCTGATAATGAGCCATTTCAGAGCCCAACTGACTAGTCCATGTGTTATACTATCTCAGTGCTCTCTCAGCTGTGGTCATGTGTAGAGACCCAGTGTGCACACAAAACCACCCATATACATACAGGATGGCTGAGTCACCATCCCTGGGGCCCTAGGAGGGAAGGCTTGGTCCCCTCTTCCGCTCGCTGAGGTTGTCATTTATCTGTGAAACCAACATCAGTGTGCTGGTTGAAAAAAAACGTTCACTGCATACTCAACTTGTAAACAGAAAGATATTTAGCTAGGAATTTACACGGCTCTTTCTAGGGATATTTTGACTTTTTACCTCACAGATGACCAGTTGAATTGACCAGTTAACCAGTTTAATACTGAAGCAGAGGTTTTGAAAACTCTGCATTACACTCTCCTCACCTTGCTCAGCCCTCTGTCGTTTGCCGACATGCTAACATGTCTGTTTCTCTAGTTCACAGACTTCCCAGACCCCATGCTGTACAGTGACTACCTACCGGAGCTGTCTCGCCACCTGTCCTCCTGCAGCGCTCCCGGGGGCCCGGAGCTGGGGGCGGACCAAGTCTCCTGGGAGGAGCTGTTGGACATGGACCTGCCCTCGTTCCGACCTGCCTTCCTGGTCCTGTGCCGCGTCCTGCTGAACGTGATACACGAGTGCCTTAAACTGAGACTGGAACAGAGGCCTGCAGGGGAGCCTTCACTGCTCAGCATCAAACAGGTCAGCAGGCACACTTTCTCTGTTTCTCCCACTCTGCCCTGCTCATTCTGAATAGGAGAGGAGAATAGTGATGATCATCTCTATTGCCTGATTCACACTGTAGGGCTGAACCGCACTGCGCTTGCTCAGATATGTTCTTTTCACATTGTCCTTTAAAGCACAGTTCCAGCATCTATGGCGGCTGCATAACCAGGCCAGCCTAGTACAGCTCGGCTCGGTTTGGCTCAGTAAGGTAGGCTATATGTTGATGCCCATGCTAACCTCTGTCTCCATCTGTCCTGTAGTTGGTGCGTGAATGTAAGGAGGTGTTGAAAGGTGGTCTCCTGATGAAACAGTATTACCAGTACATGCTGAGGGGGGTGGTCACAGACCCCCAGGGACTCCAGACCAATGCCAACATAGACGAATTCGAGGAGGACCTCCACAAAATGCTGGTGGTAAGACAGACCACCTACTGAGTCAGGATTAGGGTTGCAAAATTCCTCTTTCCACAAAAATTATAAGTGAGTCATACATGCTTATGACAGGTCTTAAATGCATTATAACTGCTACATAACATAGACAAGTTTGAAGAGGACCTCCCCAGATGCTGATGGTAAAACAAACTAGGGAGTACTAATCTGTAGAAGATATATTGGGAAACTGCCCTAAACCACTGAAATGTTTTGATTTAAGTGTGTCCATCGCGCAGAGACTCTTTTCTGCAATTTAGCTTCTTTGTCAAGTGTAGATTACCCCAGAGGTTACCGAGGTCACTATTGTCTGTCGGGTGTAGATTACCCCAGAGGTTACCGAGGTTACTATTGTCTGTCGGGTGTAGACTACCCCAGAGGTTACCGAGGTCACTATTGTCTGTCGGGTGTAGATTACCCCAGAGGTTACCGAGGTCACTATTGTCTGTCGGGTGTAGATTACCCCAGAGGTTACCGAGGTCACTATTGTCTGTCGGGTGTAGATTACCCCAGAGGTTACCGAGGTCACTATTGTCTGTCGGGTGTAGATTACCCCAGAGGTTACCGAGGTCACTATTGTCTGTCGGGTGTAGATTACCCCAGAGGTTACCGAGGTCACTATTGTCTGTCGGGTGTAGATTAACCCAGAGGTTACCGAGGTTACTATTGTCTATCGGGTGTAGATTAACCCAGAGGTTACTAAAGTCGCAGTGTACAACTTTTACATCATTATCCTTTAACCAGGGTGAAGTTAGAGGCTGCGTCCTACTCAACCTGAGTGTGTGGGTTAAGACTTGAGAGGCGTACTGTAGGAAAATGGCTTGTGTCTCTCTGGGTGCCTGGCCAGTGCCCAGGACCCAGGCTTAGGGTTATCCTAGCTCCCGGTAAATCTGCTTGAGAACAGTGTGTTCTTATCTCTGGGGTGAGAGCGCTTTAACCAGCAACCACCAAGCTGAATCAGCACATGGCAGCCAGGGGTGTGGTAGGAATTGGCATCAGTCAATCACTGATTACTTCTCAGGAGTTTTAGGCTGCAGCGTTTCCTTTCCTCGCTGTCTGTCTCTTTGGACAGACGGCCGGAAGTGGGTGATAAAAGCCTAAGAAAAACAATGTTCCTGAATTCTAAAAAGGGTCACCACCACAGCACTGTCAAAGTCTAGTCTACTACCTTCTGCCATCACTCAGCTGCTGCAGAAAAACAGGCTTTACTTTAGGAGTATCACAACCCTGCCCTGCGGTGAGGCTAGTACAATAAGAATGACAACAATGAGGATGAATGTATTCCCCAGTATCTCTGCCATCTGCTGACAAATAGGAAGCAATACCACACAATGCCATAGGAAGGATGGTATATATTATAGGAGGAATTTGTGTTAGGATAATGGTGGTGATATCACAGAGAGGTGACAAAAATACTTTGGAAAAACCATGCAAAGCAATTGTCAGAACATAAATTTAGGAACTTAATTTGCTTATCAAATGACTTGGCTCGGTCTCAAACTGGAGAGGAAACTGCCTGCTGCATGCAGCCATGCACCGTTATTTCAATAAATAACATTGGAAATACACCTGTAAGTAGGCAACATATCCACTTACCTGCCGGTTGATCACTGTACATTCATCCCTTTGTCCGCAGGTGTACTTTGACTACATGCACACCAGGTTTACGTTAGGAAAATGTGGCGCCACACATTTGACCAGCAGCATTTTCATTTACCGGGCATTTGACCAGCAGCATTTTCATTTACCGGGCATTTGACCAGCAGCATTTTCATTTACCGGCCATTTGACCAGCTGCATTTTCATTTACCGGCCATTTGACCAGCAGCATTTTCATTTACCGGGCATTTGACCAGCAGCATTTTCATTTACCGGCCATTTGACCAGCTGCATTTTCATTTACCGGCCATTTGACCAGCTGCATTTTCATTTACCGGCCATTTGACCAGCTGCATTTTCATTTACCGGCCATTTGACCAGCTGCATTTTCATTTACCGGGCATTTGACCAGCTGCATTTTCATTTACCGGGCATTTGACCAGCTGCATTTTCATTTACCGGGCATTTGACCAGCTGTATTTTTAATTTACCGGGCATTTGACAACTTTACTGACCCATATGCATAACCTGATTAGGGTGTCCAGCCACGGTGCTCAGAATGATAGACTTTTATGTTATGGTAATTCAACTTAACAGAACATACAACTCAAGGATGCAACGGCGTGCATCCTTTTTACCGAATTCTGATGCACACTTTAACGATGACGTAATAACTGTCCACAGTTACTTTTCTTCAGCAAACAAGACCAATAACGGACAGCAAAATCACTAGTCTATTTCAATCTACTATCCCCATAGTAGTAAAGTTGACCTATTCTAAACAGACTCTGGGACAGTTGTGGGGCGATAGATCCCAAATTCATACAACCAGTGCATCCCCAAAAACTTTAAAAATCATTAAGGCTGATGCAACAGATCAGAACGTTAAGCTTAAAATGTTGATCAACTATTTTATCTTAACACTGTAAGCGCAGCAATGCGCACACGGCAGTAGGCTACACGCAAATGTTCGTTCCATAATGCAATTAGCGGCAAAACACCGTTGTCAAAAGCGCAACGCACATGCAAGCGGATTCATGTGACGGAGATGAAAATATCTGTTAGAAATTTAGATAGGGGTGATCTAAAGATGCAACAACTGGCATGTATTACTGATATGGCTAGGATCGTGGACTTTTAGCTACTGGACAGTGAAAGAAAGTTGATTTGAAAACAAATAGAGCATGAGAGAAATAGGCTACTGGTTTCAATGGCATATGTAAGTCTTTAGTCGTATTTTGGCCAGGCTACTTTGAAGAAAAGTGAAACATGCCTCATAATAGGAAGTTAAATGTTCGGATTGCAAACAAACTGAAGCTTGCCTTCCGTTGCCTAAGCACTTGAATGGTTAATGGGAAGTGTGCTTCAATTACCAGTTGAGAAATAAAAATAGTAGCTCTTTAATCGTGGACTTCCCCAAAAAATGAACACGTGCTTGCATTTAAAATGGTTGCGGAATGATTGGGCTTATTAAAGCATGTTTCACGTACCTGTAGCAACAGCTCTCCTGCTTTCTGACAGATGTTCCGCTCATGCTAGGCTCCATATCTGTATGCTGTGCTCGTATGATAAATAAGACCCATAAGGACTAATGAAATACAATGGCCAATTTAATTCCACAAAATGTTGTAAATGAACCTATAGACCAATAAGCATGACCGGACAAATGCATTTACATCGACTGGCTGGCGGCAATTTTATTTATCGGCTTTTCATTTTTTTTTTAGCAGACAAAATCCTGCTGTTACCGGCTAATGAAAACCCTGCTGCACACCTACCTGTTTAATCAGTGGAGATATCTCTCCTCTCTCTGTCTACAGGTGTACTTTGACTACATGCACAGCTGGATCCAGATGCTGCAGCAGCTTCCCCAGGCCTCCCACAGCCTGAAGAACCTTCTAGAGGAGGAGTGGAACTTCACCAAGGTCATCACCCCTTACATCAGAGGAGGGGAGGCTCAGTCTGGGAAACTCTTCTGGTTGGTGTTTGACTGTTTGTTCATTGATTCATAGTTTCTCCATCTAATTTTAAGCGTCTATTCTCCTTGGGAGCATCCAACTCACTCCCTCTTCCACATTGTATTTAGTTAGCGCCACTTAGCTAAATATTCCCTTCCTCTTCTCTCTCACAGTGACATTGCTGGGATGCTGCTCAAGTCCACAGGGGACTTCCTGGACACGGGCCTGCAGAAGAGTGGTGATGAATTCTGGGAAAGTGCCGACGACAGTACAGTCTCAGATGAGATCCGGTATGTCTTGTTTTATGTTTAACATACAGTGCATTCGGAAAGAATTCAGACCCCTGGACTTTTTCCACATTTAGTTACGTTGCACAATACCCTATAATGACAAAGAAAAACTGTTTTTTTGCATTTTTTGCGAGTTTATTGAAAATAAAAAACATACCTTATTTACTTAAGTATTCAGACCCTTTGTTATGATATTTGAAATTGAGCTCAGGTGCATCATGTTTCCATTTATCATCCTTGACATTTCTACAACTTGATTGGAGTCCCCTTGTTAAATTCAATTGATTGGTCATGATTTGGAAAGGCACACACCTGTCTATATAACAACCAAGCCATGAGGTCAAAGGAATTGTCCGTGGAGCTCCGAGACAGGATTGTGTCGAGGCACAGATCTGGGGAAGGGTAACGAGAAGTGTCTGCAGCATTGAGGATCTCCAAGAACAGAGTGGCCTCCATCATTCTTAAATAGAAGTTGTTTGGAACCACCAAGACTCTTCCTAGAGCTGGCCGCCCAGCCAAACTGAGCAATTGGGGGAGACGTGACCAAGAACCCAATGGTCACTCTGACAGAGTTCTTCTGTGGAGATGGGAGAACATTCCAGAAAGACAACCATCTCTGCAGCACTCCACCAATCAGGTCTTTATGGTAGAGTGGCCAGACAGAAGCCACTCCTCAGTAAACGGCACATGACAGCCCACTTGGAGTTTGCCAAAAGGCACCTAAAGACTCTCAGACCATGAGGAACAAGATTATCTGGTCTGACGAAACCAAGATTAAACTCTTTGGCCTGAATGCCAAGCATCACGTCTGGAGGAAACCTGGTACCATCCATACGGTGAAGCATGGTTGTGACAGCATCATGCTGTGGGGATGTTTTTCAGCGACAGGGACTGGGAGACTAGTCAGGATCTAGGGAAAGATGAACAGAGCAAAGTACAGAGAGATCCTTGATGAAATCCTGCTCCAGAGAGCTCAGGACCTCAGACTGGGCAGAAGGTTCACCTTCCAACAGGACAATGACCCTAAACACACAGCCAAGACAATGCAGGGGTGGCTTCGGGACAAGTCTCTGAATGTCCTTGAGTGGCCCAGCTAGAGCCGGGACTTGAACCCATCTCTGGAGAGACCTGAAAAAAGCTGTGCAGCGATGCTCCCCATCCAACCTGACAGAGCTTGAGAGGATCTGCGGAGAAGAAGTCAAGGGGTTTGAATACTTTCCGACTGCATCAGTATGTGGTTTTCAATGTGTTTACCAAATGAAATTGGGAAAATAAA
This sequence comes from Salmo trutta, assembly GCF_901001165.1. Lineage (NCBI taxonomy): Eukaryota > Metazoa > Chordata > Actinopteri > Salmoniformes > Salmonidae > Salmo > Salmo trutta. Next base: position 31,901,807 of record NC_042966.1, on the reverse strand, counting down.
GTAATCTTGCTGTAAGAGGCTCATGTTAAGCAGTTTTTTTTTTTCTAGCCGGTCGGTAATCGAGACGAGCCGGTCACTTAAGGAGCTGTTCCACGAGGCTAGAGAGAGGGCATCCAAAGCTCTGGGATTTGCCAAAATGCTCCGTAAGGTGAGAGACACTGCAGTTTTTGTCTGCCCCCAGTTTGCCTCCTGTTCATTTTTATTTGGGAAATATTGTATTTTGTAAGTTATTAAATGTATGTAGCTTCTTGGTCAGGGCTCACTTCTCTCCTCTCTCTGTGCTCCTCCTCTCTCTCTGCCCCCCCTCTCTCTCCTCTCTCTCTGTGCTCCTCCTCTCTCTGCCCCCCCCCCCCCGCCTCTGCTCTTCCTCTCTCTCTGCCCCCCCTCTCTCCTCTCTCTCTCTCTGCCCCTCCTTCTCTTTTCTCTCTGCCCTCTCTCTCTCTCTCTGTCTCTCTCTGCAGGACCTGGAGATTGCTGCTGATTTCAGTATTACCAGCGGGGTGCCATGCCTCCTGGAGGCCCTCAAGGAGAGAAATTATGTCAAGGTGCCTCAAATTACACATTTTGTTACTTATCACTCTCCGTGCTATTTTTATTCTCTCTTTCCTCCCCATGTATTCTACCCATGGTCAATATCCATTCAGGAACTAAAGTGAAATTGGAATTTCAGTTTGCTTCCTGAATTTCCCTTCCTCTTTGATGGATGAACGAGCAAACCGGTCTATGACTGTCTGTCTGCAGGTCCAGATCCCAGGGCTGGAGGAGCTGGAGGTGTTTGTCCCATGTGCCCTGATGCACCAGCGTGACCTCATCCTGCAGCTTCTCAACGCAGCAGCCGGTAAGGATTGCAGTAAGGAGCCCGATGAGATGATGGCAGAGGATGAGGCCTACCTGCTGATGAGCAAGCATGGAGCAGGGGACCCGCCTGGCGGGGCAGGCCAGGCCGGAGTTCAGTGGCACTGGGATGGGAAGCTGGTCAAACTGGTGCCTCAGATGGAGACTGTGGACACGCTACGGGCCATGAAGGTGGGTGGGAAATGTAGTTCATCGAAGTGAATACTCTTCCTTTGTGTATTTTGAAGAGCTAAATATTGCAGTGAATGTGGAGGGTAGCCGGACCAGGACTCAAACCCTGGTCCCGCCAACTGTCATCTCAACACCTTAGCCAAGACGCTTACCACTAAGAGCCTCAGCCTCTTTTATAAGGTTGCTAGATGCTGTACTATGTTTTTACGAGGAGCACACATGATGCTAATGACAGAATTAGCATGTCTGTGGCTCCTTTTCGTCCTCTGACTCTCTCTCTCTGTCTCCTCAGGTGGAGAACCTGCTCTTGATAGTGATGCAGTCAGCCCACCTTGTGGCCCAGCGTAAGGCCTTCCAGCAGAGTATGGATGAGCTGCTCACCCTAAGCAGGGAACAAACCTCCAGCCAGCCCCTCATCGCCCGTGCCCTGGAGCAACTCAAGGTACCATCCACTGTATTTATTCACTTTGATCATTTACTGTAAATGCTTTGAGTTTCCCTGAATTACAATTATTTTATTGTAAAAGATCCACTATTAAGCCCAAGTTTATTGAGCTGCTATCGGGCCCAGGTGCAGTGCACAAGACGACTTCAAATGTCACGTTTTTAATGTCACAAGTACAGTGAAATGTCTTTCATGCATGCTCCGAACCCAACAATGCCGTGATCAATAACAATGTAGCGTTACAAATTATTCAAGGTAGAATTAAAACACACGAGAAATAAAAATAACAGAACAAGGAAGTAAGAAGCTTTTTACAGGGTCAATACCAATACCATATTTACTTTGCAGAAATGTCATGTTTATACTGCAGTGAGAGCTGTGAAACCAAAAGTCATGCCCATGACTGATGTCTCCTGTACTTCCTCACATTGGAGGCCTGGTTTCAAAAGCGTTTAGCTTCCTCTCTTCTCAATAAGGCTTTTCCTGTGTGGCAAGGCTGTGGTTGAAGCAGCCCTCATAAAAGGGTTTCTTTCTTCTTTACTTGGAGAGGGAGTCAAGAGACCCCCGCACACACACACTCACTATCTCTGTCTTTATCTCTTCCTCTTGCTCTCTCATTCCCTCTTCACTCTCTCGTCTCCCCCCCCCCCCCCCCCCCCCCCACAGAACGAAGCCTTACAGCTCTGTAGAAAGATCAACACAGCCATTGACCGGGTGGAGTACATGTTCACGTCAGAGTTTGAGGCCGAGGTGGAGGAATCTGAGTCAGCCACGCTGCAGCAGTACTACAGAGAGGCCATGATCCAGGGATACAACTTCGCCTTCGAGGTTAGAGCTCAAGGGTTCTGGGTCGGTGGGGGTGGGCAGTATGATGAGGATGTTACCTAGCGATATCAAAGTCGGACAGATTGCAGCAGTACTAGAGAAAAGCCAGGATCAAGGGATATAACTTCGCCTTCGAGGTCTGCAGGGGTTAGGTGTCAATGGTGGCTGTAGGGGGGTGGAGGGGAGCAGTGGGTTAACTAGCAATATTGGTTATATTAGTCGGCCATGATGCAACTATAGGTGACATAGGGGTGGGGGGGTTACTTTAGGTCAGTCTTTGGAATCTTGCTTTAGTCCTACAATAAAAAATATTTCCTCAGTACCCCTAGTGTTGTAAAAAGTGTGGGAAAATAATGAAACTGTTTATGGGAATGATTGTTAAGCTGTCTTTCTACACAGTGTTGCAACTGATGAATATGTTCTGTCTTGGAGGGTTGTGTTAGTACAGTGGGAAGTTATAAACTGGGGTTAACTGTCAGCAGATATCTGGTTAGACTATTGTCAACTTTACTGAGGAAGGCAGACAACAAAACACAATCCGTTCTATTGAACATGCCACCAAAATTGGTAATAGCAAGAGTGGCTTGGTCCTCCTTGTGTTTTTGGCTGACCAGTCTAACCCCTAAACCGGTCTAACCCCTAAACCGGTCTAACCCCTAAACCGGTCTAACCCCTAAACCAGAGAGTACAACAGACTGTCATATTGTTCTTCACAGTAGTACCACGAGGAAGAGTGTCGTGGTTCTCCTTTTCTGATGTAGGGGTTATACTGGTCAAGTGAAGAGCACCTTTAAATATACTTTTGTTCTCCCTAGTACCACAAGGAGGTGGTGCGTCTGATGTCGGGGGAGTTCCGTCAGCGGATTGGTCAATGCTATATCGCCTTCGCCAGGAAGTGGATGAATTACGTCCTCACCAAGTGTGAAAGTGGCCGGGGTACCAGACCCCGCTGGGCCACTCAAGGCTTTGATTTCCTCCAAGCCATCGAACCTGCCTTCATTTCTGCTTTACCAGAGGACGACTTCCTGGTAAAACCATACTACTTCTTTGATTGATTACTTTATTGATTGATTTTGTATTTTGTGGAATGGTATTGTGATTATGGAAATCATTCCCTCTGCAGAATTTGCAAGCTCTGATGAATGAGTGCATTGGTCATGTGATCGGGAAGCCTCACAGCCCAGTCAGTGGCTTGTACCTAGGTAAGACCCTGCCTCATCTGAGCAAATATGTGGTCCTGTGTGGCTCAGTTAGTAAGAGCGTGACACTAGCAATGCCAAGGTTGTGGGTTCAATCTAAGCAGGGAGCACATGCACATAACAAAAAATGTGTACTCACTGTTCTGTAAGTGGCTTTAGATTAAAGCTTTTGTTAGGTCTAAGTGGTAAACATGTCTGTGTAGAAATAGAACTGAAGTATGGCTTTAGTCGGATAGCTTGGCCTTGTTGACCCTTTCTCTGTTCTCCACTCAGCCCCCAGGAACAGTCCTCGGCCAGTGAAGGTCCCTCGTTGCCATAGCGACCCCCCCAACCCCCACCTGTTCATCCCCAACGCAGAGGGCTTCAGGTTGGTCGAAGTTCATGGTTACAGTGAAGCACTAAGAACCATTTACCACCTATTATAATATTGTTTTATAATGTGTGTAATGTATGTACAGTGTTTTCCTGCATGTTCTAATATTCCTCATGTTCTCTGCTCTTGTACAGTAATTGATGGCTTTTAAATGTGTGTGTGTGTGTGTGTAATTTGTAACACATTTGGCTAGTAGTGATGGACATGAGTAATCGAGGACTCAAGTGCTTGAACGGACGTCAAAGCCTGATCTTTAACCAGAGATGTCATTTTTTTCAAATACTGTAAAACTATTTGGTGGAATGTGCTTTGTGGCTACTTGAAAGGGCAAGTGAAACCACCCCCCCAAAAAACAGATTTTGTCTTGAAGACCACCTTAATTTGCTTGTAGTGTTCCATTTCTAAACGTGCATTTGAAGGGGCACAACAAAAAAGAAACCAAGCCAAGCATCATACTCTTCTTCTCCCTATAGTCCCTTTTCCCTCTTTCACTCAATGGCGTTCTGTCCACTCTCTACACATATGCATGCTGAGTGCGCACGCAAGCTCCCGTTAGGTCTACAGAAATAAATGTATATAAAAACACATCTAACTGATGGGGGACACAACCTCCCGTTTGGCCTACACAAATAAATGTATATAAAAACACATCTAACTGATGGGGGACACAACCTCCCGTTTGGCCTACACAAATAAATGTATATAAAAACACATCTAACTGATGGGGGACACAAGCTCCCGTTTGGCCTACAGAAATAAATGTATATAAAAACACATCTAACTGATGGGGGACACAACCTCCCGTTTGGCCTACACAAATAAATGTCTATAAAAACACATCTAACTGATGGGGGACACAAGCTCCCGTTTGGCCTACAGAAATAAATGTATATAAAAACACATCTAACTGATGGGGGACACAACCTCCCATTAGGCCTACAGAAATAAATGTATATAAAAACACATCTAACTGATGGGGGACACAAGCTCCCGTTTGGCCTACAGAAATAAATGTCTATAAAAACACATCTAACTGATGGGGGACACAAGCTACTTTCCTTGCCAAATGACGACAGTTTTATCAACAAATGCAAAATGGACTGGTTGATCGATGTAGGAAAATATGTTCCATCAACGAGCTGCAGTTTTGGAATAATTGTCCCTTCTATTTATCTCTTAAGGCTACTTTGTGAATTGCTAGTGCCATTTAGAGTTGGCTAGCCTAGGCTATAACCCCCTAAATCTACACAGGTTCCATAGTGAAAAGCCGCTAAAACATTAGTTTGATAAAGACAGCATATTTTCATCAGAATCGTTAAGCCCGGGCCTACTCGTAATTCACAGATGTCGTTGCCGTAATTCGTGGCCGTAATTCATCATAAAAAATGATACTCGCCATTTTGAGAACCGTTTCAAATTATCACTCGTTTGAGAATAACTGTTCCAGACGCAAGATGCACATCACTTCAAAGCGGCAAACTTTTTTCACACTTTATTTTATTACATGCTTTTTTACTATAAATTGGGTGTGTCTTGCCTGATAAGGGCTCGGGAAATAAGAGCGTCTCGTCTGCTAAATTAACAAAAAGGTTCATGCGTTTATGCGGATTGTGTTCCATGATACAACCAGTTGATATTAGTTGCAATAATTGAATCTTAAATTGCACTTGCTTGGCTGAATTAGTCACCCCTTGACTTTTTCCACATTTTGTGCCTCTATTCTACACACAATACCACACAGTGACATTTTGTTTTTAGACATTTGTATCAATTAATACATTTTAATGCCAAAATGTTTTGAGTCAGTAAGTATTCAAACCCTTTGTTATTACAAGCCTAAATACGTTCAGGAGTAAAAATGTGCTTAAGTCACAAGTTGCATGAACTCTGTATGCAATTATAGTGGTTAACCAGATTTTTGAATGATTACCCTGTCTCTGTACCCCACACATACAATTATATGTATAGTTCCACAGTCGAGTAGTGAATTTCAAGCACAGATTCCACCACAAAGATCATAGAGGTTTTCCAATGCCTCACAAAGAAGGGCACCTATTGGTAGATGGGTAAAAATAAAAACAGTCACTGAATATCCCTTTGAGCATGGTGAAGTTATTAATTACACTTTGGTTGCTGTATCAATACACCCAATCACTATACAGGCGTCCTTCCTAACTCAGTTGCCGGAGAGGAAGGAAATGGCGATTTATGAAGTTTAATGACTGTGATAGGAGAACTGAAGATGGATCACTGTTGTTGTTACTCCACAATACTAACCTAGAGTGAGAAGGAACTCTGCACAGAGTAAGCTAAAGTAATACTGCAAAAAATGTGGCAAAGAAATTCACTTTTTGTCCTGAATAGTGTTATGTTTGGGGGAAATCCAACATCACTGAGTACCACTCTTCATATTTTCATGCATGGTGGTGGCTGCATCATGTTATGAGTATGCTCGTCATCGGCAAGGACTGGGGAGTTTTTTAGGATAAAAAGCAATGTAATAAAGCTAAGCACAAAGTCGTAGAGGAAAACCTGTTTGTCTGCTTTCCAGCAGACACTGGGAGACATATTCACCTTTCAGCAGGACAATAACCTAAATCTCAAGGCCAAATGTTCACTGGAGTTGCTTACCAAGACATCATTGAATGTTGCCGAGTTAGTTTTGACTTAAATCGGCTTGAACATCTATGGCAAGATTTCGAAATGGCTGTCTAGCAGTAATAGACTATCAACTTGACAGAGCTTGAAGAGATTAAAAAATAATAATGGGCAAATATTGTACAATCCAAGAGTGCAAAGCTCTTAGAGACCCAAAAAGACTCATAGCTGTGATCGCTGCTAACATGTATTCACTCAGGGGGTTGAATGCTTATCTAATCAAGATATATTAGCGTTTTTTATTTTATTTTCAACTTTGACATTAGAGTATCCCGAGTGGCGCAGCGTTCTAAGGCACTGTATTGCAGTGCTAGAAGCATCACTACAGACTCTGGTTCGTTCCCAGGCTGTGTCACAACCGGCCGCGATCGGTAGTCCCATAGGGCGGCGCACAATCGGCCGTCATTGTAAATAAGAATTTGTTCTTAACTGACTTGCCTAGTTAAATAAAATGTTGTGTGGATTGTAAAGAAGAATTAAATCAATTATAATCCCAATTTGTAACACAACAAAATGTGGAAAAAGTTAAGGGGTATGAATACTTTCTGAAGGCACTGTATATGGTGCAATTTAGCAATTATCTGTAATGGTTCTGCTAAATTAGGCATTGTCATGCACTGTTGGCATAGGCAGCACATTTCTTTCCAGTGCGGGCCTTGTGTTCTAAAAATCTTTTTTATTTTTTATTATTTGAGAACTTGAAAAAAGAATCCTGCGACTATTCGTACAGTAAAAAAAGGTCAAATGCTCATTCCTATTCGCTAGAAAGGGTATTACACCGAGTGAGTGTGATTGTGTGTGTGTGTGTGTGTGCATTTGTGTTGAGAATGAGTGCCCCTGTATCTGACACACACACACACCCTCATCTCCAAGGCGCTCCCCAGAGATCCTCAGTGTGTTTTTGTCACCACCACAGCTCTAGGAGTCTCCCCTGCGACCTACGGACCCAGCTGTGTCTACCTACCGGCCCCCGCCCAGTCCCCGCCCCTCAGGCCCCAGGCCCCGCCCCCGGGGAACACGGCCCATCCAAAGCACCTGGGTCCACCCCCAATGACGTCAGGTAGCCCCACTCCCCCTAAGTTTCAGTACCTACCAAGTACTACTAGGGTTGCGAAAGTGCCCAGGTTTTTCCAGAAATCCTGTTTGTAGGATCCCGGAATCATGAGGGAATAAGCAGGCAGGGAATCCTCCAACCGGGTTCTCTGTAAGGACCACCCACTTTCAACCCAGGGCACCCCAGCAACAGGCTGATATCCCACTTCCAAAATATTCCACCGGAGGTTCAGGTTGACATGCTCCCTGTGGTTTATCCTTCACCCCTGTCATGCCGTCTCTGTTTGGAGCGAACCTTGAGTAGCATGTTCTGCATGCTCATCCAGATGTATTGGCTTTGACCGTTTTGTTTTGCCTATAACAGAAATCTGCAATGATTTGAAAAGACACAATATGAAAACAACACTTTTATAACGGCCATCCTTTAAAGGGATACTTCACTCAAATGTGTTACCTAACCCTGAATGCAGTCTACTGATATGGAGAGACCTTAATCCACACTTTTGTTTTGTCCACCTAGCCAGTGTCACACAACACAATACACATTTTCTCCAACTCTCTCAGTGTGAGAGATGGAAACACAACAGCATGCTAGCTACCTCCTCATGGAGAGAGAGAAAAGAGGGAGATTGCGAGATCAGGTTAGTGTTTTTTTTATCATGAATCTTGTTCTGGAGGCAGCTCTACAGTGGTCACTAGCTGGCACAAAAGTCATAAAATCTGATTTTTAAACCCAAACTTAACCCTACTCTTAACAACACTGCTAACCTTCAATTAAGACAAAGCCCTTTTTTTTTGTTCATGGATTTTTACAATGTAGACAATTTTGACTTTGCAGCTGGCCTAAGGGGAAATTGCTCAGTTCTGCCTCTAGGATGACACTCATGACAATAAACATCAACCTGCAGTGTGAGAGTTACTCTGCTTTTAATCCATATTAATAGTGTGGCCTTTCTTTGATTCTAATCATCTGATGGCTCGCTCTTCATAATATTTGTCTTGTTTGGTGTCAGTCCTATTGGAATGAAAGCATGCGTTCTGACGTCTGACCTGTTTGTGTTTGACCTTTTAAACCTTTAGTATGAAGGTCAGCTTTGATGGGCACATAGACATATCATCTAGGGTTCTATTTCTATGGTGGTGGGGTTGAGAGGTTTGGATGTAGAACACAGGAGGTTGGTGGCATCTTAATTGGGGAGGATGGGCTCGTGGTAATGACTGGCGCGGAATCTCTGGAATGGTATCAAACACATGGTTTCCTAGTGTTTCATGCCATTCCATGCACTCTATTCCGGACATTATTATGAGCTGTATGTATGTCATGTTCCGCCAGCTCAATAATCACAAACCTCCCTCTGAAAGCGAGAGAGGACTATGTTCATTAAGAAGCCTTTACATTTTTGGGGGACTGATATTGGTTGACCACTGGTCCCAGGTCTGGTTGAGCTGTCTCGCCACTATCATGAGACCACAATAACCATAGGAGGTGGCACTAACAGATCTGGAACCAGCCTAGTCTGGGACCTGAGGGCTGTACTTCAAAGCAGGATCAAGGAGTTATCCCCCTAACTTGCCTAAATATTCTCATACTACTTTTACTGTTTTAGTAAGATAAGCTTGAAATGGGCATGGTTTAATGTTTAATTGATTCAACAAACACATCTAAGCTTTGCTTTTTTCATGAACCAGAAAATCAATAGTTATTTCTGGTTAGTTAGCTAGCTAACTTAATTGATTCTGCTTTGTAGTATACCCCTCTGATGCCTGACAACTTGGGTATATTGAGTTCTTTATAGTTGATCCTAGCTAAATTGCACTGCGCTTGCCTCTCCCTGTGCAGAGGGGCCAACCTCCACGAGAATGACAGGCTGTCGTCTGTAGCGGCTGAGCTGCAGTTCAAGTCTCTGAGCCGACACTCCAGTCCCACTGATGACAGGGAAGGTATTGAGTTGTTTTAAGATATTGTCTTAATGTAACTGCATTCTGCATAATTTATGTAGTTCTGTCCTTGAGCTGTTCTTGTCTATTAATGTTCTGTATTATGTCATGTTTCATGTGGACCCCAGGAAGAGTAACAGCTAATGGGGATCCTAATAAAATACCAAATACCATAATTCAGTCTTTACGACTGTGGACAAGGATGAAATAAAATGCATCTGTTTTCCAACTTGACATGGCTCCCATCTTACTGCTTGTCTGTGTTATCTCCTCCCTCCCTCTCACTCACTCCCACACATCAGAACCCTCCTATCCTAAGGGAGGAGACCCCAGCAGCACGGCCAGGAGAAGCTGGGAGCTCCGCACCTTCATCAGCCAATCAAAAGGTGAGAATGATGAGGGGGGTAGAGAAGGGTTGCAAGTTCAAACCAAAGGTCGTGTCGGGATGACTGCTGGCGATGGGAGAGTTGCTGGTACCAAGTCCTAGGTGCCATCTCTGTGCCCTTGATCAAGGCACTTTACCTCTAAACTGCTCCAGAATAGAGTATAGAGTGGGTCTGTTCTAAGCATTCCCATTCCCCACCTTTACCCTAAGACAATTGAAAGTGTCCTGGTCTGTTTTTATGTCTTCCCATTCCTAATACAGTCTTCTATATTCCTCAGACACGGCAGCCAGGCAGAGCCCCATGGAAGCTGTACGTCGCACCATACGCTCCTTCGAGGACAAACGCTACGCGGTCATGAAGCAGAAGAACATCATTGGCCAGGTGTGCCACACCCCCAAGTCCTATGACAATGTCATGCACGTCGGCCTCCGCAAGGTCACCTTCAAGTGGCAGAGGGGCAACAAGATAGGTATGTACTGTACACCCCATTTGCTCCCTATTCCCTTTATAGTGCACTACTTTTGGCCAGAGCCTGAGCTGAACCTGTGTGCCTCCCCCAAATGAAACCCTATCCTCTGTATTTCCTATGAGGCCCTGGCCAACAGTTGTGCACAATAAAGGGAATATGTTGCCATGTCCGATTTTCCCTGGAGTAGGCACTCGTTTATGTCATGTCCATGGTGTTTGATCATCTGTGACTTGTCTCCCTCTACAGGCGAGGGCCAGTATGGCAAGGTGTACACCTGCATCAATGTGGACACTGGAGAACTCATGGCTATGAAGGAGGTAGGTGGCCATGACCTCACAAAGGCTTTTGTAGTGTTATGAATGTTGGTGCAAGAGTCTAGCAGCATATAACATGTGTGCGGGCTTCCATTTATTTATTATTAAAGGAGAAGGCCCTGAATTGAAGAAGGTAATGTTTATTTTACTTCGCCGCCAGTTAACATCCATTCATACTGTAGTAAAGCCTATCAACATTCTTCATACATTTTACTATACTTTTTAAAATGTTTATTTTCCCGATAAGATCCGGTTCCAGCCAAATGACCATAAGACGATAAAGGAGACAGCAGATGAGTTGAAGATCTTTGAGGGCATCAAACACCCCAACCTGGTCCGCTACTTTGGTGTTGAGCTGCATCGGGTAAGAGCAGGGTTGAAATTAACACCCGCCAAGCACCAAATACGGGTAGATTTTCTGTTTGTCGAGTAAATCTCAGGAGGCTGTCCGCCACACTGGCGGGTAAATGTTTGTACCAAAATAGTCATGTAAGAATATATCTGGCATGATGTCTAGGTTTGCCAGCCACAGACTGTCTCGAGTGCTCCTAGTTTCGCAGCACTGTTTACCGTACGGGACGACAGCTACTCGACAACGCTCACCTGCCATGGGTCTGCTGCTAGCTACCGTTCATTAAATAGCTGTTATTTGGTGACATTTACCTGGATTAGGCCAACCTTTGAAACGAAAACACACAGACGAAAAGGAGGACAAATCACATTTTTAAAAAAAAGATAGTTTGGTGAGAATGGAGGTTTGGAGATAAAGTAGTTTCAAGAGGCTGGCTACAGTATGATGCTGTGGTGATGAGTTGTTCTGTGTGTCGCCAGTATGCTAAAGATACAAGCAGAAACAACTCATTTGTCATCAGAAATAAAACAATGAAGCTGGAGAACATTCGTGACCATGAACGCAGCAAGTGTCACATTGCCTGGGTGTCTGTGTCCCGGGTCAATCAGAGCCTCTCCTCTTGACACCCTCTGTGACGGTGTTAATGGCAATGTCAGCAGACCAGCACGAAGATGAACATCCTGTTTAGGACTGTACATGCCATTGGCAAGAAGACCAGACCACATTCTGACTTGGACTGGATGTGTGAGTAAGTGAAAATGTTGTTACTCTTGTAGCTTGACTGTTGTAGCTAGTTTTTTCAAGTCTATTTAGCAGACGTGGTCCAGTATTGTAGGTTATTTCTCAGGTCTGATAAGCTTTGGTTCACCTCCAAATAGTGTATAAATACCATAACATTATAGGCCTACTGATGCTGACATGGATCTCCATGCTTTCCTATGGCTCTGTAACATTCTATTTTAATGTTTGTCTCCAGGTGCTGTTTACATTTTAAAGCATTATGACACAATTTACCAGCCTTAGTGTTGATCCTTAAGTAAACAAAGGGTAGAAGGCTAATTTAGCACAATCAACTGCCAGCTATATTGGATAATATGATTGTATATTTAATTATTGAATTAATTTGATGTTTGATTTTCGCAGTTTGGATGAAAAAACAAGGAATCGCTGTGGGCTCAACATATAGAAATGAGAAGCAGGCCAAAGAGTTTATGCACCATATTGCAGAGGTGGAGAGAAACACCACATTTCTCTCCGTCATGTCAGATGCCTCCACAGACAGTTCTGTGAAAGAGGAGTTCGTTTGTCAGATTCTGTCACAAGGGAAAGATCGAGTTGAAGTTTGTTGGCATCAAGTCAGTGAAGGCAGACGCGGCACACAAGCAACGCTGTCAGTGCCATCATGGAGGGAGTGTGTGATGAGTGGGGGAGCAAGTTATTCGCTCTGGGAACAGATGGAGCTGCTGTGATGACCGGAGCCAAGAATGGTGTGGTCAGCCGGGTGATGGGGGACAGGGCCTACATCATCGGCATCCACTGTATGGCACACTGCCTTGAACTGACCTTTTCTGATGCCATCCAGTCCAACGTGATGTTTCAGAAAGTAGAAGACCTCCTCAGTGGGCTCTACACCTTCTACCACACCAGTCCACTGAACAGGGCAAACCTGGTAAACAGCTTCCAGGCTCTTGGGCACACACCACTGGTGCCCACCAGAATTGGCGGGACCCGATGGGTAGGACACCTATTGCGTGCACTGGACCACTTCCTGCGAGGTTACCAGGGGCTTGTCTGGCACCTGGAACAGGTAGTGGCTCTAGATTGCTATGCTAAGTACTCAAAGTCATCATCAATATCTAATGTCCAGTAAATAACAACAAACAGTTACAACTGGTAACATCATGTTTCAATGCTTTATGCACTGATAAAATGTCATGTTTAATATCGTTTTTTTTGGCCAGCAAGTAATTGTCTATTTGTATGTCTTTGTTATTTATGTATTTCAGATTCAATCTGCTGATGCCCAAAATGTCTGAGGTGTCCAGCAGGCCAAGGCCAGGGAATACTACAGTACTGCGAGGGAGGCTGTTATCCGCTTCTGGGGCTTCCTGCATGACACACTAACACACCTGAGCTGCCTGTCTGCAGAGGTCCACCATCACCATAGCAGAAGCCCACAGCTCATTGTGCTCAACACAGGCAGTAATTAAGAAGTACAAAACCAGGTATTTTTATTTAAGCTGCGATAAGAAATACTTACCTTAAGAGAATTAAGAGAAAGGATTAGGTCAATAAGAGAGGGAGATAGTGAGAGTGTTGTAAAGGAAAATTCTGAAAGGATGTTAAAATGAGCCTGTCATCATCAGAGAAGGGCCCATGATGAAGGCCACAATGACCAACAGATATGAGGGAATTTCGCTGGCCAGAGGTGACAGCAAGACCCTCGTCACATCACAAAATGCTTGACAGGCTAGTTGAGAGTATGACTGGCAGGTTCCAGGACACCAGTGTAGGGGTCCTGTGTTCCACCAAGCTGGTCAGCTTCACCAACTGGCCAGAGTCAGGAGATGCAGCAGCAGGCTACTTTGTTTTTTATTACAGGGTGGTTAGGTTCAGGTTCATGATCATATTTTTATTGAGAAGAGAATTAAAACTGCATTGTGCTTGTTGTAATGTATACAATTATTCTAGATTTTGGTGACACTGAACTGGAAACCCTGGTGGACCACTTCCTGTCCTGGAGACCTCTGGCCTCCATGTTGAAAGGATCCCTGACCAGTGGACTGTCCTGAAGGTGCTGATGTACCAGGAGCCCCAGTCCCTGCAGAAGATGTTCTGGTTCTGTGTCAACAGGAGCCATCAGCATTCCTGCCCTGATTTTCTGGTATTGGTTGACCTGGTCCCGTCCTTCCCTGCCTCCACAGCTGAATGTGAAAGAGGTTTTAATACCATGAAACAGGTGAAAACCGATTGGCGGTCCAACCTAAAGTCTGATACACTGTCAGATCTCCTTATGGTCCAGCTGTCCTCTCCAGAGATCAGGGAGTAGGATCCGATTAAAGCTGTGATGCTGTGGCACCAGGACTCTGTCAGGAGCAGGAGGCCAGACTTCATGGACCGTGCAAAGAGGGTGATTGCGGTGGAGAGTGAGGAGTCTGATGAGGTTTAAGTTTATTAAAATGATTAAGCATCTGATAGGTTTACAAAACCTTCAAATGTACTGTTATGTTTGATCCTTAAGTACATTTAATAGCAAATACTTCAGTAGAATTTTGAGTTCAAGACTTAAGTTGTATTCAGGCTGGGAAATTAAATCTAGCCACAGCCAAAATTAACCAGCGTCTGATAAGTCTCTGCTTTACCTGTATTTTATCAGGGTATTTCTACTCAAAGTAAAGGATTTGTAGACCTGCTTCCACTGCACTTCTCATAACTATCTTACCATTGTTGTTGCCCTGTTTTGACTTCTATGTACTCTTATTCATTGTATCTGATATGTTTTGTTTATTTCATTGTATGCCCACTGTTTGGCGTGTTTTCACTCTGTACAGCACTTTTGGTCAACTACAGTTATTTCTAAATGTGCTCTACAAATAAACTTAATTTGATTAACCGTTTATCAATATATTAAAATCATGTTGTTTCAAATTTTGCTCTGGCCTCTTCTTTAAGTTTGTATTCAACATAAGTTATTAAGTTATCTCAGTGAAGTGTACTGAAATGAATGTATATGTGACACAAAAAGGCAATTCATTATTTTGGCCGGTAAAAAAATATGATTGGCAGGTGAGCCAAAAAGTTATTTTCTTGAGACTGGGTAAGAGCATGCGTGTATGGGTTACAAAATTCTAGGAACTTTCCCTGGCTTTTCAGAAATTCTAGTTGGAGGTTCCCAGAATTAAGAGGGAATCCTCCAACCAGAATTTCTGAAAAGCCAGGGAACTTTGGGAAAGTTTCAAAGTTCGGTTCAATTTCAGTTAGTCTGTGTAAGAATGAGATGAAACCATGTATGAAGGGGCTTTATCATCAGGTTGGATGTATGCATTAACGGTCTGTGCTACATAAATGGTATTTGTCTGATTGTGTCCCCCCCCTCCCTCCCCCCACCAGGAGGAGATGTACATCTTCATGGAGTACTGTGATGAGGGGACCCTGGAGGAGGTGTCCAGGCTTGGCCTACAGGAACACGTCATCAGGCTGTACAGCAAACAGACCACCACGGCCATCAACGTGCTCCACGAACACGGCATTGTGCACCGAGACATCAAGGGTCAGTTAGCAATCAGCACCTCTCTCTTTCTCTCTAGCCTACTGTTGGTCTAGTCAAATCAAATTGTGTTTGTCACATGCTTTTTAAACAGGTGTAGGCTAACAGTGAAATGCTTACGGTCCCTTCCCAACAATGCAGAGAGAAAGAAAATAGAGAAATAATAGTAGCAGTAATAAACAGTAGCAGCAGCATATGTGATGAGTCAAAATTGGTGAAGAAAGGGCCAATGCAGAAAATCTGAGAAGCTATTTGGTTAACTATTTAACTAACTATTTAGCAGTCTTATGGATTGGTAGTAGAAGCTGTTCATGGTTCCAGACTTGGTGCATCAGTACCACTTGCTGTGCGGTAGCAGTGGGAACAGTCTAATTTCGGTGGTTAGAGATGTTTAGGGCCTTCCTCTGACACCACGTAGTATAGAGGTCCTGGATGGCAGGGAGCTCGGCCCGAGTGATGTACTGGGCCATACGCATTACCCTCGTTAGTGCCTTGCAGTCGGATGCCAAGCAGTTGCCATGCCAAACTGTGACGCACCAAACGGTGACGCAGCCGGTCAAGATGCTTTCAGTGGTGCAGCTAAAAACCTTTTTGAGGGTCTGAGGGCCGATGCCAAGTCTTTTCAGCCTCCTGAGATCCTTAATGATGTGCACACCAACAAACTTGAAGTTCTCGACCCGCTCCACTACAGCCCGTCTGGATTTTGGCGTGCTCGCCACTCTGTTTCCTGTAGTCCACAATCTGCTCCTTTGTCTTGCTGACCTTGAGGGAGAGGATTTGTCCTGGCACCGCACTGCCAGGTCACTGACCTCCCTATAGACTGTCTCATCTGTGATCAGGCCAACCAGCGTCATATAGTCGGCAAACTTAATGATGGTGTTGGAGTCATGCGTGGCCACGCAGTCTTGGGTGAACAGAGAGTACAGGAGGGGACTGAGCATGCACCACAGAGAGGCCCCTGTGTTGAGGGTCAGCGTGACGGATGTGTTGTTACCTACC